>NC_139727.1:32104362-32299362 GCF_964211835.1 Anser anser | reverse complement strand
CCACCACACACACCCCGTCTTTCTTATTTTAAATGTGGTAAAAAGGGGAGAACTAAAAGGGATAAAATGACAGATGTGACAGTTAATCTGTCCAATGAATCGCGGGGGTCTAGGTAAAGCTGCCAGGGCTACTGCGCTAATCTACAGCTCCCACTGACCACCCCACTGGCCCCCTAATACCATTATCAACCCTTAGATGAACAATCTAAATTAGAGTTTTGTTCGAAGAGGGTGTGAATTTGACCTCTGGTGCCAGGGAACCTCTGCTGTACATACAGATGGCAAAGTTCTTATGAAAATAAAAAGGGTTTCTCTTTTAGGGGGGTTCGCGTCTGTATGTCTGTGCAGACAATTTGCATGGTTTGCATCAACCATATTTACCCCCGTCCCCCTACTAGCACGCCTTCCTAAGAGAGGGAAAAATGCTTAAAAAAAGAAAAGAAAGGAAAGCCCTGCGCTGCTTTAGCACCGAGTTTTGCTCTTCTTTAAATAGCTACTCGCCTTCGGTATGCTTACATCCCACAGAAGTTTTTTTCTTTTTGCTTTTTTTCTGTTCAGCGGAGCTGTCCGGCACCCTAATACACCGAGTAAATAAGCCCTGGCTCTGTGATACACTCGTAGAGAAGAAGTGGCAGGGGCAGTTCAGGAAAGCGGTTTTTAACATGGCCAAATTCATTTGAGGAGAGACAAAATTTTGCCCTGGAAATAGAAGCAAGCACTCATAGAGGGAGCTGGAAAGGGTTTGATGAGTTACATCATCACAGGACTGGTAAAAAGTCGTGCTTGGAGGATAATGGTTAATATATAGATTTATAGTTAAATATACCCAGTAGGAAAACAAAGTGTCACTGACCCCACTTCATCTAAAAATACATCCATTTTCTTGTGAACTATTTGCGTTACAGCGGGAAAGCAAACAAGCTGGCAAAGGATGAGAAAAAAAACCAAGAGCTATTGTACAGCGTTGCGCACTGTGTTTTCTCTCTCCCTCTCCGCTCCCCCCCCCCCCCCCCCCACATATATGTCTTTATTTTTATTTGGGGTGGGGGTGGAGGTAGGCAGCTCAGTGCAGGAAATATCACCGAAGGATGTGATGCTTTAGGGGTTTAGGAGTGCGTTCTTATCCTCCTTACTAGGGAACTTCCTTGCAACTTGGCGCTGCTTGGCTGGAGAGCGGTGCTAGCACAGCAACCTCTCTTGCATACAGTCTCTTTCAATAATGTAAACACCTCAGCGCCTTTCGTACATGGAGCTTTCAAATTTAAGGTCAATATTTACAGTTTGGATTTTTACGGGTACCCATCAACATCGGTACACACCTCTTCCTATCAGGATGGTTAATAGGCTTGCTTTCTCTGCCTCTCTCTCTGCTTCCCCAGCACGACCACATCAGCACTAGTATCAAATTAACTCTCCGACTTTGAAACTTATTGATCTGCTATTAAGACACCAGTGAACCTGATGAAATGAGTGCTGTAGGTGCAGTCAAGACTTCAAAGTGTCACACAGCCACATAAAACAAGCGCCTTTGATCCTAACTCCGATCTGCTGAGGGTTTAAAGCCCAATTCTCCCTAAGCTGCCCTTCTCACTCGTCATGTCTGATGTCTCACCAACCAGTGACTTGATAATGTTAATAATGCAAATTTTAGCAAATGATTTTTACAATGGCAAAATTAATTATATGAATTTATGCTTCTTTCTGTGTCGATGTCTGATCTACCAAAAAAAATATAATTGTAGCTATTACACTAGCAACAGCAACTACGTGCACATCAGCTTTTAGAACTGTATTACTGCCTCTTAGTCTCAGCTTCACAGTGTCTCATTTTGTTCCTAAAACTATAATTATTTATTATAAATTAACCTTAGATTGAGTTTAAGAGAGCTGAGAGAATTCTATCCAAAGTCCCCTATTGCTACGTATGCATTATTAAAGAAAAGCCACCTCCATGCTTTATCTGTCCCTTTTTCTCGTTCTTTGTCACTCGCTCTCTCCCAATTTCTTTTCCATGTTCATTCTACATACACTCACGCAACGCATTTGCACAGATTATTTGACAAACACCTGCATCTCTGAAACCGCACCAACCAACAATAAGGTTTTCCTAGATTTATGAAGGGCAGAATGAAACAAGTTTCATGTTTAGGGATGAACATACATCAACCTGCAAAACTAAGAACAAAAATTCTACCCACGATAATTAAAATGTACTGTTTAAACAAAGATACTAGATGATAATATTTTGCTTTAATAGAAACTGATTATTTCTCTCATTAATAAAAATATTCTATAAGCATTTTTTTGAATCTTCACCTGAATTTGTCAACAAGCAGTTAGTGTTTTAATAAACTTCTATCTGCAAATATCAATAATTCTGTTTCCAGCTGAGGGAGGTTCTCACAAAACCTGTTACAGAAGTTTCCCAACTGCATTTCTGATTTAAGAATCATACAAATGCTCAATCAGCTTACCCACGTTGTGTGCAAACACAAGCTATCCTCCTCCTCCCGAATACTGCACTTAGGCTTTTTTCTTTTCTTTTCCTTTTTTTTCCTTTCTTTTTCTTCTTCTTCCTTTTTTAAAGACAGAATTTGCTAGGCTATCTTATCTGCTGTATACAATTTCAAGCATCTTATATATCACCTGAAAAATCCACGTTATCTATTACATTTTCAGGTACGTAGATGCAACCGTTTTTTTATATTTAAGTTCAAAGACTTAGCTCGGTTCTGTGCTTCCGACTAAGCAAAAAAGCAAATGAGAACACTAAATTTGCCTCTTCTTTCTAGTTTGAGACACAAGCATGGTAGCATCTTTGGATACACACACAAAGTTGAAAAGAAACGATATTTTAATTGAATCCTCTGCATCAAAATATTTTTGATAATTCAATCAATGCGTTCTCTCAATTTTACTTTAATAAGATTTAGATAGTAATATCTTTTGTGGATTTTTTTTAATGTTGATACTCACTTAACCTACTTGCAATTCTAAAGAAGTCAACACTTGATTGTGACAATGTTCAAAAGAATTTCCTATGCCACAAGCACAGTAAAAACTTTCACCAATTAGTGCAGGAAAAAAGGAGGGAAAAGCCAGAGCGCTGGTGCTCAAAGAGCCAGGCCTTGCGGCAAAGCTGTCATGTCGAGTGGATTGATCAACAGGACCGCAATTTCTAATGGCATGTTGTCATGAAAAGTCAGCCACGGGGAGCCACCTGCTTTACTCCTCATAGACAGCTAGGGAAAGGAAGGGGAGAAAAAAACCCGCTCCGTACCTAGTTCTGCCAGTCCCTTTTGCTAAAAATTTTTGGTAAGGGTCTCCTGATTTTTATTCAGTAGGAATATGTCAAAGCTCCAACTGTATTATCCAGACTCTGAGATAAGAGTCACGGAGAAGGCTGATGCTCTTTTTGGGGGGAGGGAGAGGGAAAAGAGGATGAAAAAAATTATCTCTATCCCCCAAATACTTCTCAGATCAGAAAATACATCCGTCACATCTCTAAACCAACAAAGTTTGTCAACGGCTTACAACATACATCTAAGACATTCTGCAAGTCGAGACCAACACAGAGCGTAGACCTTCTGTACGTGGCTTTATTTCAGCACCACCTTTCTTCACCCTCACCGAATCAGAAAAGTCCGCAATTGACATAACGTTATTTGCTTTGTTTCAATTTAGTTTGCTTCTAACTTTTAGCATCGGCTTAATTATCCTAAGATCACAGCATCATTCCATCCTAGAACCCAATCTTAGCTGACATGGCCAACGTAACAGCTTCCCTGTTTTGCCATTGGAATTATTTTCTTGTGCTTGATGGAACATAATTAATACTTCAAGAATTTCCACAAACTTACCATTTAATAACAGCGCCAAACAGTCTGTCTTAATCACTCTCCAAGAGTGTGCTAGTGTCGTCCTAACCCATGGCTCTGATTCTCATCGCTCACAAGAAATGGAGATTTCCCTCTTTTCATACATACAAAAGCCAAATATATTACTCGCAGAACGTACTGCGATTGCTGAAGTAATTAAAGCCTAGTTAAAAATATACTCCAACGCTGTGCTACAAGGCAAAATGGAGACATCGGACTTGGACAGATCTCTTTGGAAACCTCTTACAATTTTTCAACCCTTTTTTAAACGTAAGTTTTCGTTGATTGGAACAGACATTTATTTTTGTTTCATTTGTGCAAAAGATCTCACGTTTCATACCTGTTTGCTTAGAAGGGTCCAACACAAAACTGGAATGTGCACTAACTGCTAATTTCAGTGGTTTTTTTTGAAACAAAACAGAAAATTTGGGGGGAAAAAATCCATCATCCCTCATCTATGTACAAAAGAAAAAAAGTCAAATAAAAGTTAAAGAACTTTTAAGTTCATGAAACCAAACCCCACTTGGCATGCAAATCACGTACTGTAACCTTTTATCGGCGCAGCCTCTGGTCTCATCAGTCGATGAAATTCTCAGCCCGCGGCAACAGCTTAGCCGAGGGACGCAGACCAATGAGAAAATATTCATTGTGTTAGCATTTCAAATGGCGAGAAAGGAAGAAGAAGCGCTAACTGATCACTGCCCGTGGAATTAATTGGATATTCCAAGAATAATGTCTCTCACTGAAGATCCTTGGAGGCTGAACGCTAGTAGAGACCACATTTTGTGCGGCGCCTTCAAAAAGAGACCGCTTGGGGGTAGTGGACATATTAGGGTTTTAGCGCATTTCCCTAAAGGCCAGAAAATAATCAGATGCACTGAACCAAACTCGGCTAATCCATTCCATAATTATACACACAAATCCAATAAACTTTGTCACATTACTGGAAAATTAAACTATTACAGTGAAGCCTCTTGCTACTTTGAAAAAGTTTCAATTCCCGTTTTACCCAAAAAACGAAAGGGGGAAAAAAACACTGTGGTGAAACCAGAAGTTTTGGAGGTTGCACATGCCCGCGTACACGCTCACATACATGCACGCACACTGGAGCCCAGAGTAAGAGTAATGCTTAGCCGTAGTCTTCTGTTATGTTTAAAGCTCAGGTAGGTGTCCCACAGCTTCCTTCCTTTATATGGAGGGGATTTACGTTTCAGCTTTATTGCACATAGCCCAAGCATATGCAATGACCCTGTCCAATATTAGTATAGCTTTCCTTAAGACACATCGTAATCTAACCTTTTCAAGACTCTTTTGCTTTCAGACTCAAAACAGCATAAAAAATGAGCATTGTTGTGGAGCACTGAGAGATTGAACTAAGACTCGGGCTTGGTCCAAAGCAGTAGCCCTCTGGATAAACAGCTGCTTGTGCAACTAAATAAGCTCCATAGACCAAAAGGTAAAAGAGGAAGAAAAAAAAAAAAGAAAGATGAATTAAAAAAAAAAAAAAAAAGGAAGAGGAAAAAATCTGAGATTAGGAACCTTCCCAAATGTTGCATCTTTCCTATCGACCGCTGGCCTAGCGTGAGGTGTCAATTTTGACTCCAAAGAGAGCACACGAATTCGCAGCGGTCCCATTATGCGGTCTCTGCGCTCATTGTAAATTCTGTCAACGAAGTCAATCTTATTAACTTCCGCACTGGTTCACACATGACATTTTCTTCAATTTTCTTGCTGACATCAAAAACATCAATTAGCAGCCCGAAAATAGGAAGGAACGAATGACAGAGCCTGATAACGTCAACTATTTGAAGCCAAGGGTAAATCTATTCTCCAGTTCTGAATGCGTTCATTACAATTGCATTTTCAAAGAAGACCTCCAAATAGCAAAGAAAATTAAATTTATCATCTAGAAATGCCTAGAAATTGTTTTTTTAATCCTATGTCTATCTCTCAATCCCAGAGTGTAATACAAAGTATCGCAATTCAGTTTTATGATAACATGCCACAACTTTAATAGAAAGTTTATAAAATATGCAGCCCTTGCCGTACTTCCTATCACATAACAACTACAAGGGTTGAGAAAATTTGTCCAACAGATTGTAGCGTTGCCTTGTCTGTTCCATCAGTTCTCATAGGCTGGCACTGCACTTACACACACACACACACACACACCCGTGCTTGTGAAGAATTTATGAGCTATGTAAGACTTTAAAACCCCAGCAAGCACTACATTACTCGTGCGAGGGGGGGGGGAACACGGGTGCCAGAGCTGCCTCCCATTTGCATTCACCCAACGCTTTTCATGTTTCAGAGAAAACAAACCCAGCTCCCCGCCCGTTAAAGCAAATGGAAAGTCCAACCAAAGACTTCACGCTAACTGTCAAGCGCAAGGCACATGTATTCAATCAGCTGCCAGAACTTCCGTTCACTGAACTCTCGCCCTCTTTTCATTTTATTGACATTTTCAGAAATAAATACATAAAAATAACCTCCTGGTAACACAGAAACAAGACACCCGTGTCAACGCAACGGGGTCCATTTGCTGCGCTCAGCAACAAGTTTATGGAGAAAGATAAGTGTATTTAATACGAGTCAAAAAATGGAACACAATAAACCTGTTTTCGGCATCTTTTAAGAAGCCCTCGCCTTTATTTATTTATTTATTTCGCCGATGCGCCCGCTTTGTGAGCCATCGTTTCATGCTTGTATTACATCTCCTAGGGAGTGAATAAAAGCAAGTTTAGTGGCAACCAAAGACACTCACTCAGACTTAATGCAAACAGAAAGAGCAGCTACACCCTGATAAACAGATCACATTCCTTCAGCCCATTGATTTTTTGATCTTTTGACATTTTTTTAGTTGCTTCCATTCCCTTCCTTGTCTTTTCCTCAATGTCACAAAAGACAAAATGTCTCAGCAATTGATGGCAGGGGTATCTATTAGCTGTCAGCCCGCCTTTTTTTTTCCCGGCGCTGGCTAAGAAAGTACAAAATAGGAGGCTGAGAACTGGCAAGGAAACAAATCATAGGAATCGTCTAATTTAATTGGCTAATCATATTCTGTTATTTTGGCTTTTCCACATCTGATCTCTCTGGGAAGCAGCTGGAAGGTGAAAGGGGGAAGGAATAAGGTTACGTCGAGCGGGTTTCTGTAATTTTTGTTGCTACGTGGAAACAAACTAGAGAAGACGGAGCGAAGAAAAGACAACAGCACAACTCCTGGGAGGTTTGGTGAGGTGCCTCCGTCTCTCTCACAACGTTTTCCTGCCCGTGCACAGAAACGAATCTAGAGCAGAAAGAGCTGGTCAGCTCAGGCTCACTTGAGGGAATGCTGGAAATGAAACGAACACAGCTGATGCTCGAAAAACTTGTAAAATCATTTTATAACAGAAGAAAAAAAAATTTTGATATATTCATGACTGATGGTAAACCTGGCTTTTTTTTCTTTTTTTCTTTTTTGTTCTTTTTTTTTCTTTTTTCCCCAATTCCAAAATTCCACTTGGACATTTTACTGTTTGCAACAGCACTCACCAATAGTGATCGGAATGAAGGCAAATTGAAGCTTATGTTTATCTCCTGTAATCCAACACAGATGACTGTAATCTATGCTTAAGAGATTTTTGGTCTAAGCAAACAAATTATCAGTCGGAAAGCATTTAAATTACTGAATATACAAGAGAAACACATTGAAACATACAATGAATCATTGCATATTTAACAGTAACATGTAGAATATAAAAATTTTCTAGGCAACCTAAAAATGTTCAGAAGGTAATTACGTAAAAATTCTTAGTGAATATTTGTGTTTGATTCTGAATGCAGACCCTGAAAAAAATCACCAGATAAACCGTTTCTTTTGATTTTACAGTATTTCATAAACTAAAAAAGCGAGCGGTACAAGAAAAATGAATTATTTTACAAGCAAACACACCAGTGCCAATCTAGGGACAGCTCCTTTTCTCACACTGCTCTAAGCAGAGAAGGGAGATCAAAACATAATGAATTTGTCTTGCAACAGCTTTCTTCATTCTGTTTTGCAGTAGGAATTTCTACAAATATGACTTTTCAGTTAGGGCCAAATCCTGATAATCAATTGCAAATGAGAGTTTTACCTGAAAAAGGATCTCTGAGATCTCCGACTGCATTCAAACAAGTCTGCTGGGCTGCGGTGAGGGAAGAGGGGTTTGACTTTTTCATAAGTGTATGTTTGTGACAAGAATTGTCTGATTTCTGTCAAGACAGTCTGACTTATTTTGACACTGAAACTGCATCCACTTGAAAGGATAAAGCAAAATAAATTTGACTAAAAAGAAAGAAAAGGGTAGCATCTTTTAAGTGTAAAAGAATCACTCAAAAAATAATACCGAATGTTAAATTTTTTTTTCTCCTAAAACCTAAAAAACACTCCTGCATGCCAGGAATAAGCCTCCATTCTCCCCATTTAAATAAGTTCAAGTTTCACTCAAACAAGCAAACACACACAGACTTCGAAATATGTTTATCAGATTAAAATATAAGGAGAAGAAACCTGGACAGCACATAGCTTAGCTCCTGAGAAAGCATACCTTAACTTTGCTATTTACAAGGAAAGTTATCGGTGGTCAGGTAAACCTGCATGCTTGAAGAGAAATAGTTCTTACAAAATACCTGTTCTATTTTTTTTCCCCTTGTCATTTCCGACCAGAAATCCCCAAGATCATTCCAGCCATTCATGTGTTGATATTACCAGTATGGGTTCTTTTTAGAAAAAAACAATACAACACACACACACACACACAAAAAAAAAAAAAAAAAAAAAAAAACACGCCTGATGAATTAAAACATGTGACTGACCAACAGCAGCAGAAAAACTGACCACAGGTTAGAGATGGGGATGAACTCTGGTTATGTTTTTTTAAACCCCGCACTGTCCTTGAAACGGAGGCTGCATACGGCTCCATTAGATACAGCTACGGTGCTCTTGATCTATTATTTACAAAGAAAAACCCTTCACTACTTAAGTGGCCCCTTCTACTTCAGCCTTCAATTTCAGCCGCATCAAACAACTTGGAAGGGGGGGGGCGAACGTAAGGGGAGGGGGGTAAAACTTGAGTTCATAACATAATTCTATGCAAGAGAAAATTATACTCCACTAAGAAAATTCAGAATGCCTGGAATAAGGTTTTGCACCCAAATTGCAAACACGGTAGCTTCATCTAGAAAAGCTTTAATAATAGTCCTAGTTTTTAATATAACTATGTGAGGTTTTAACGCAAAATTTATACGCAGCTACAGAAAACAATTCATTTCCTCTCTAAAAAAAAGTAAGATGAAAGACTGAATCTGAGTTGCAGGACTTCTCTTTGTAAAAATCACCATTTTTCATTAAAATATAATTTTGCATTAAATTCTGTAATTATCAAGACTATTCTTTAAGTCATACTGCATTCAATCTAATTAGAAAGCTTAGATCTCACCTTTGTACTGAACTTTCAACTCTCTGATGCCAATTAGAAACTATTTTAAATGAATTTCCCAATTAAACTGACTCCTGTGATCAATTCTGACATAAGATAAAACCCAGAATTTTCAGGGAGGAAAAAAAAAAAAAAGGAAAGAAAAAAGGAAAAAATGAGAGGCACGGATGTACAGCCTATCTGTATTCCTGAAAATATTTTGGATGGCTTTTCCATCCTTATTATGAAGAATATCTCATCTCCTATGCTTGAAACATCCTCTCAGAAACACAGCGCATCTCAGAAGTGTTAAACTGCAATTAGTATTGTTTCATTATTCAGCACGTTTCCATTTCCAATAAATATCATGTTTTATTACACACCGTATTTGGTTCTCATGTTATAAACTATCACATTAGATGAATTATAAATGTAAACTATTAACAGTTTAGATTCTTTTAAGTTGTTATCAATTTCAGGCTTTTGACAGCTTAAAGAAAATTCAGTAAACATACCTCCTCTCCTCTAGAAAACTGCTTCTATAAAGCCAAGTCATCTCACAATTAATAAATGGCTGTGTTCTCCTTTTGTGGAGCACAAAATTAACTGAAGTTTCCCATATAAAGGACCATATAATTAACGGCAGTAAAATGTGTTGAGTTAAACTTAAGATATTCCGACAGCCTAATTATATCAACGAGTCGTTTAACTCCTGTTTGTATCAATTCAATTTATCTTCATCTCAATCAATGCGGATTGATGGCTAGTCATCATTAGAAGTGACAAAACATCAGGCTGTAGAAAAACGCAGGACACCGCGATACTCTAGATAAGGCTGCCCGAGACCTCCTAGCGCCGCGTAGCTGGAAATGACTCCTTGTATACACATCACTGCCTTCACTGAGGGTGTCTACAAGTTATCATTAGACACATTCATTGTTAAAGACTAACCAGGTCAGTGTTTCTGATCAGGTTGCAAATTAGACCAATTGAAGTGTTCTTAACCTACAGACTGGTGTCAGGAAGGACCTAACGGTACTGAAGCTACATAGTAATATGCGCCGGGCACACCACCATTACTGCACATTTCATGCTGAACACAAACACATTTAAGTAAAACGTTGGGGGGGGGGGGGGGGGGGGGAGAGGTATAGAGAATAGAAATCACACAGGCAAAACAATGCTGTTGTTTTAGTGTAATTTTGATGTAAAGCAATTGTTCCATGGCAAGCATATTAACCAAAAGTGCAGACTTGGGCAATGAGAGCATTAGAGGTGCAGATAAACATGTCATTATAAAGCCAAGGAACCAATATGCATTTCTATTTCAAATTATAATCCTGCCAGCTTTCCATATAATAGTCAAATAGCAGTTTTCAGAAATACAAATGCTGGCTAAATGAGGGGTTTAAAGTCTGATTGAGCACAAGCATTATACTTGGCTGAAAGAGCTGATGTTGGGAAGGAGGGGGGAAGAGTAAAATGGTTTCACTTTTCACATTTATTATTTTTTCCTCCATCCTATTTTCCTGCATGGATTTTAGAGGCAGGCATTTGCATTGTGCCTATTCTCATCAGTGGGGTTTGCAATGCATGTTGAGCCAAATCAACAGAGCATTAACATATAGAAAATACCTGTGCAACCAATTCAGATGTTGACATTTTGCGAAGCTACGCTTTTGTTTTTCTTGTAATAGAATAGCTTGCAAGTCATTCATTCGAATTATGTAACCTCTTGGTGCTTGCCTGCTTGACTACTAAGTATTGCATAAAATGGGCTTCGCTGTTGATGGACTATTAGAGGATTGTTATTTGGAGAACTTCCTCATGAGTTGGCTTTAAACGGATATAACACCTGATAGATGTGGGATTAAAAGTTGAAGGCATATGGTTGAAATGATTAAAAATATACAAGAAAAATGTACAAAACATGTATAGAATTCTACAATGTAGCAATTCACTAAAGAAGTTTGGTATATTAATTTAAAAATTGGTGGTGGTTGTGTTTTTTTTTTTTTATTTATTTATTTTTAATATATCCATGTCAGCAAACAACAGAGATGTTCATGTTAATGTCAATCACATATTTTCTAATCACTGCACTTGGTGCATAGAAGTGGGGACTACATACAGAGAGTATATCCATTAATCAACATGCAAAGAATATATTGTCTCAAGAGTATGTATTTATGGTTGTAAGTTAAGATGATTACGCGGCACGAATTTCTGAGTTGGAAAAATCTTTATCGGCTAACAAATGGGAAGCAAGCCTTCATTTAGAGCCACGCGCGGTGATCTCCTTAAAAGCTACTTGTGAGATAGAATTAAGCAGAAATGAGTGACAAGGTGGAGAGGACATGGGACGCTGTATGACAAGCAGTGACCAGCTGGAGCATTTCAGGGCAGCTGATAAGCAAATGGTATGAATCGCCTGACTTGGGTCATTACAACTGATTAACACGAGGAAGCAATAACCTCGTACGTGTGGTTAAGGTTGTCCCAGGTGTTGCTGTAACAGCCTGCATTTTTGTCTATCAGGTGGACAATGACTATTAGGAAAGACTGCAGAATGCTCCTGGAGGCACTATTGCCTTCTCCCCAGGATGATGCACAGCAAGTGCTCTGAGACACGTGCGGAGCTGAACCACGCAGCACAGCTCCCAGGAGGAGCCTCTTAACTGGGATCCAAACCCTCCGGATGACAAGTTTGGACTGTGCTGGAGCAGGCCAGAGCAGAAGACATCAGGAAGGAGAGCTAGAATTCATCCCACATCTCAAGACCACAAACCATCCCCATTTTACGATTAACAGTTTATATTAACCATTTTTCCCCTATCAGCACTCTTTCTCTGCCTATAAAAGCACACACATTGCTGGTTTAAAAACATGGAACAACCACAACTCCAAGCGAAACAGAGAACAGAAGAACAAGGAAATGAGAAAGTGTTTTGTTAATTAAAAAAATAATTAAGTAAAAGCTTTTCAGCAAACCTGACTCAAGTTCTGAATGGGCTGCTTTACAGTTCGGAGTCCAAGCCAAATGACAGTTACAGGCTGAAAACAAGTGTTATTACAGACTACTATCTAGACCTGGGCCAAACTAAACACGGCTTTGAAGATCTCCAGACATTGCTCTGAACGTGAACTCAATCCAAATCCTACCACTTGTTCTCATCTCAAATTCAACTTGAAATCAGGAAAACCTGGGTCTTTTAATGCGCGCTTTGACTTTTTTTATTCAGAATAAAATGGGCACAAATGTACAAAAGCCAAAATAAATCAGTGAGCCAGCCATCTGAAAAGTAACCTGAACAGCAAAGTAAAGATTGGTATGGATCTTGTTTACGGTGGCAACTCAGTTTTCCAGAGGAGGAATACACATCCACACACACTGCATTATATGTCTACAGCATTTGCAGTCAATTGCTATTAAATATCTGCACACAGAAAATTTCAGTGGCTCTTTTATAACGTAGCTTAAACTATTTCAGCCTTGTTTTTCATGTGTTTACAACCTGGCCTCTAACTTTTGCTCTAGGGTGAAATATAGCTGTGCAACATCTGTTTCCAGGAAGATTAAATTATTATTAAAAATGTTTAAAACAAATTAAAATTAATGTGTTTGGGGCTTTCCAGAGAAACAGGCGCTCTCCATGGTGAGATGGGGTTGTCAAGTGTTATGAAAACCAGCAGAACCTGGAATACAACCTTCCCCTGCAGAAAACAAAGACAGTACATGTGTCGTTTGTGCTGCCCCTCTGTGCTGAGCTGGATGAACTGTCTATCAATAAAAAGACTCAGCCTTTGACATTTCTGCTGACGCTGTATCTAGCAGAAGAAGTGTGGAGGCAGTCTGGAGCTAGAAGCTACCCAACAGCAAAGGATCTCAGTGACAATTCCGTCTCAAGTGGGTGGCATTGCCAAAGGTCCGTCCTTCCTCCCTACACCACCCTCCCAACATCTGAGCACCTTCCAGTCCTAAAGGAACTCTTCTCCACAGAACATCTGCCAGGCAGGGAAAACCATCGTTCCCAACTGATGGAAGGCAATGAGGCGTAAAAAAGACCATGTAATTTGCCTCATCTGGTCAGCAGAGGGGCATGATCCTGAACCTACATCTGGAGCTAACATCCCATCAGCCAGTTGTTTAAAGTAATTATGTGCCTGACCCCAGTCAAATACTAGGAACCCACTGTTTAAAAATTAAATCTTACTCTTGTTCTCTATCTTGGAAGCAACAAGGTACAACAAGACCTCACCACGGATTGGCTGAATGCAGTTATTTCTGCAGATAAGATTAAGCTTTGAGCCTTAACTGATGTGTAATATTTAAACATGGTCAAAACCCCAGTTGCTATCCCAGAACAAACTAAAATCCTCTTTCTTTCCATTTCCTCCCTCCCCCAAATGTCCAATTGTTCCAAGGGGATGGAGATTAATGATATTCATATTTGAATAATAGCTACAGGGAAAAAGCAAGCGAATACATTACAGGACCCAAATTACAGTGGTAAGAAAATACATTGCACTGTGATGTAGAGATATAAATGAATTAATCCTGACATCTGTTTCTTTTGCAGAGGAATTAGGCCTAGGTTGAATGTGACCTTGCAAGAAGCATGCAAGGTGACAAACGAAGATGACGCAGCGGTGCCCACTGCACTCTTCAGCTTCCTAAATCACATGCTACAGCCTTTCACAGGGGGTACACCAAAGGTTGCCCCACTTTGTGTGCTGAAACAAGGGAGAATCCCATGGGGATCTACAGTCAATGCATTTGGCATGCCACTGCCCGCAGCACAGATCAGTCAAAGACCAAGCAGGTACCTTGAAACCAAGCTCAGCTACTGCATCCAATAGTAGCCGCATAGATTGCTACCCAACAGACTTTTCTTTAAATTTGGGATTGTTTTTTACTGAGCTGTAGAAGGATGTTTCATCTGCAACTGCAACGGAATGTAAGAGAATACCTTCACAAAAGGCATTTTTGTCTGGTTCAGGTGACTTTTCAAGATGCATGACGGTTCTCACTGCCATTAAGATGCTCATCGAAGCACCTTTGTGGCACATTTCCAGACTTAACAACCAAACTTCCATGCACAAGTTTGGCTTAGTGGCTGAAAAGTGAACAAAGGCAGCAATTCTAGCAGGTTACAAAGCTCTTGCCAAATCCTTTGCTTCACACTCCCATTTTCTTATAGACCTCAGTAAGCTAGATCTGATGCAGTTATGGGATAGCATGCCAAGATTAATGCACGTATTAAGGAACTTTTCACCTCCATAGCATTTCACTAATATTTTTAAAGAAAATACATTAGCATGGAAGGAAATGTGGCTCCTGCACAAACAGGAGAGCTATTTTTCAGAAAGGTTTTAAAAGCAGCCACACAACGCATGCTTGAAAATAAACCTATACTCAATAGGCTTTTCTTAGCGAGTCCAACGTCTTACAAGGACAAAGAAATCCTGGTTTTAATGAACTCTCTAAATAAGTTTTTCATGTAAATTTTTTTTTCTTGAAGTGAATAAACCTGTTTTAACGTGATAGCTTCTGTACGGCTCAAGAGACATTCTAGTCTATTGTGTCGGTGGATTAATTCTATTCACCGAGAAAGACTATACCAACGTGTCCCATTATGCCCAACGACTGCAAAGATCTGCACGAATGAATAGTATGCTTACATATGTGTGCTGAATCACCAAATGCCCTTTAATGCAAGGAGAACCCATATCTCTGCTAACTTCCAGTCTTCACTGTGCGAGTTACCTAAGGCCTCTTGCCAAATATGACTCACCCTTGTGGGACTCCTTGCACAAAGCAAGGACTCTCACAGCCTGTGGCTTCTGCTGGAGCAAAGAGCCGCAGCTTAACACACCACCACACTCAGTGGCCCACCCTACCTTCCTGCCAGACTTTACTACACCTCAAGCACAACCAGAGCGCGGCACCTAACCTGCAGAACTGCCCCGTTCTCCATGCAGTGGTATGGCAGCCCTCCAGCAGATCAATGGGATGGAAAGCAGCGAGCAGTAATGTTTTAAACAGTCCAAGCTAGATGCACCAGATGATCTATACGGCAGCCCAGCACTTGCCTGACAGCTCTACTTTTGGCTAAAGCACATTTTTTGGTTTGCAAATACGGGAAGTGGGAATACTTTGGGCGAAACTTGGCCCCAACAAAGAATGGGAAGCTTCGCAACCCGTTTTCCCCAAGGGCAGCATTTTGTCCGTGTCTTTTAAGACAACATCAGGCAGGACATGAAGTAACGGATTCCTCTTTGCATTTCACAGAAGCAGGTATTCAAATACTGGAGGCTATCAAAAGAGAAAAGAGCTTTACTTTCTCCTACCTTCACTAACAGACTGAACATAAAAACAATTAAAATTCCTGGAAAACAAATTTAATCACAAAATCATAGCACAAAGGGAAGAGCTCAGACTACCTGCAGCAGCGCTGCCTCCCAGAGATTTGTGAATGTCAACAATTCATGTTGCTCTAGTTAGCTTTGGGGTTTCACTTTCTGCTTCTTCAGTAACAGAATAAATCTTTTTTTTTCTCTCTCTTTTTTTTTTTCCTCTTATAGACTAAGAATTTTAAGAGGGGTTTGTTGATTTCTATCAATCTTAGGCCTTTACCTTGCAGGACGGTCCTCAATGCAAAGTCTTGTGGCCTTCTATGTACATAACTGACTCTCATGCTATGGGGCCCTGCAGAAGGCTCAAATATCCACGCAGAAGACACACAAGAGCGACTCTTCTACAGCTGATCTGGTTGAAATCCTTGCACCTGCAAAGACATGCTTTTGTGTGCTGTCTCACCCCGAGATGGGCTGTGTGAAACCACAAAAATGCAGCTCCAACTGCACAAGCTCCATCTGCGCTGTGAGCACTATTAAGGCTAATCCAGCATTCCTAGACTGTGGTGCGAGACATTCCCAGTATAGACCTGCTTCAGCAGCACTCTGCCAGTGAGCTAAGTACTCTAAAACCATAATTCATCTCGTATTTCTCCAGGCAGCCGCGCCAGGTCAGCCGATCCCGGCTGCTCGCCCCTGCGCCATGCCCTCGCCTGCATTTTGGCAGGGCGGCTGATGGCCAGCGTGCATGGAGAACCTGCCCTGACCAGGACCATCGGCTGGTCTTTGAGGCTTCTTGTTTGTTTGTTTTAAATAAGAGCCCTGATTCGGTCTCCCCGTCATGGCAGTACAGCTGCTCTACGGTTTCCCTCACATCACGGCTCAACTGGTCCCACAGGGAACCAGTTGGGGAGGCTAAACCCCCAAACCGAAACAAAACAAAAGCCCTCCCCTGCCAAGTTATCTGCCACTACAGCTTTCTGAGTGAGCTGACAGGAGTCAGACATACCAGCACCAGCGTAAGTGGAAATGCAGCAGGGCGACAGCGAGGACATCCCCTTTAGCCACCTTCAATCTGATGCTGCGTCAGCCGGTGTAAAACTGTGTCCCGAAGACACTGAGCACGGGGGGGTGACTGCTGAGGCTGGCACTGGCACTACACGAAATGCTTGTCAAACTGCCCTTGGAGCACGCACAATTTAAACTGGTGAAAGCAAGCTTTTGCCAACATGGCTTCACAACATTTTGCCCTCCAGTGAGCAAAATCTACCGTATCATCAAAAGCACAGTTTTACTGGCATAATTGCATCTACAAAATCACAGGGGATTTTGCCTGAACAGCTACAATGGTGTAAAATAAATTAATATAAATAAAATAAAAATAAAATAATAAAATTAAAATAAATAAAAATAAAAAAATAAAATAAAATAAAATAAAATAAAATAAAATAAAATAAAATAAAATAAAATAAAATAAAATAAAATAAAATAAAATAAAATAAAATAAAATAAAACCCACACTTCATCGTATCCTTGACCAATTTAGCTGTGCTGGCAAAACTCTACAGCAGACCTGGCCTGTATCACTATCACACATCGTATAAGAAAAATTATTTTTCTCCACTACCTCTGCTGCTTGATTTAAGCTCCACAATATCTCTCACAACAGAAACTAACTTATTTTCACTTCCATTTATACTCAGTCCCTATTTTCAGATTTATAGACCTGATGGATTTCAAACTCTGCATGGGCAACATTAAAGCCAACTCCTCTCCTCCTAACCAACTTCTGTAGATACAATTTTTAATAAAAAGCAGAGGGAATCCTGGCAGCAAGAAACTTATTATTATTAATAACAGGAACTCTTTTTACTAAGCATGTAGTCACATTTCCATAACTGTTACGTAGACAGCCTTTGCTGGCCAGCAAAGGTGTAACTGCAGCCACACAAAGAAGCCCCCTAACTTAGCCACCATAGTTAGCAACCTTGTCTTCCAGTCAAGGTTGATTGGCAAAGGCCTATTGGCATGATAAAATGGATATAAAATTAGACAGCGTCTCATCAGACATTATTGTGAAAACCGCTCAGGGAGAGAGGCGTCATGCCTGGTGGGCTGTGAGATGAGGAACAAGCAGAGTTAACGGAGTGGGGATGATGCCTGCTGCAAGGGATGCTCAGCAGGCAGCAGCCACGTGCTCGACTACAGGCACGTGCATTCTGTCACCTGGACGGAGGTGTTCGCCACCCACAGCCCCAGCCAGTGGCATGGGACCATGCCATACCCTCGTGCTAAACTTCAAATGAAACACTCCTGCAAGCTTCTTGGTTTACGTTCTTTATTGCTGTTGTTGCAGATATGCAGTACATTTGCAGGGAATGCTCTTCAGCCTTTGGTTATTGAGCTTTTCCACACCCTTTGAGCTGGAAAATAGCAGCACCAGCGTGCCCACCATGGCTGCAGCACAGCCCCAGCATTTCCTGACAGCACTCAGGCCTGCCCGGGGCAGCTGCCCCCATTCCAACTGCTTGCCAGAGGAGCAGGGGCACAGAGGAGGGTCCCCAGGTTCAAGGCGCACGGTGAGCATCCAGCAGCAGCAGCCAAGGGCCCCACAGCTCCCCCAGCCCGGGACAGGGGCACCGTCCCTGCAGCCTCTTCCCTGCTCCAGCAAGCGCAAACTTTGGAAAACACTCTGTCTAGAAACAACAGCGGGGATCTCTCTTGCTTGTACATGTTGTTCACCTAATTTGTCCCAGTTATCAGGGGAATTTATGTGAAGAGAAACTTTCCTAAAGGTGAACTGAAAGTTTTAAAGCTGGTGTAAGAGCTAAAATTGGTAATAGAATGTAAGTATAGGTTTAAGATCACCACTCCATCACTTTAAAACTGCAAAATTTTAAGAAAAAACTCACTTCCCACCCCATACCTGAGTTAAGGACAGACTGCTTGATAGGTGATTTTCTAATTTTATTTTTATTTTTACAAATCACTTCTCTACTGAAGGGAAGCCTGAATGGTGGGGATCTCTATGATGTATAGCCTCCACCTACTGGTACTGGGGAAAAGAAAAACGAGAGAGAGAGAGAGAGAGAGAGAAAAGCATTCTGCTAGGTCTTGCAGAAGGGCCTGTTTTTACCAAGCAGCTGCAATAATATTAATGAATTATACAGCCCCGTATAGCAGAGTAGCAGTGTTATTCATATGGGGTTGATTTAGGAGATTGTCACTTCTGCCCCTCCACTGAGGGCTGGTGCCCCTACAGGGATGGCAGAAGCAGCCACGTGCCCGTGTACCCACCAGCCCTGCTGGTGGGACAGGGCCGGAGCTAGCACCCATCCTGCTTCGCAGCTCTGATGGTGGGCCGGGGAAGGTGGCTCCAGAGCTGCTTCGTGGGTCGAGGCCCTGCCCCGCTCTGCTCATGCTCCCCGCAGTGCCTGCAAATTGCAGGACTATCTGTCCTTCCTGGCTGGAAACTGCCAACAGGTTTTTTTAGGTTAGCCCCGTAGCTTTTTAGCCACGCTGCCTAAGCACTCCTCACAAGGCCATCCAACAAATTTGCAGCAAGAGCAGCCATGTCACACACAGCCAGCAGACTGAAGCTGTCGTGCTCAGCTGTAAAATCCTCGGGGCCTTGTTATTTGTCCAAGAAGAACAATAAACCGTGGTGGCTTAGAAATATTGGAATAACGCGTTCTGACCCCGAAAGGCCGCTTTTAGAACTAATTTGCCACCTCTGCATCTCACACAGGAGATGGCGTGCTGCGGCGAGGAGCAGGGCAGCGGTGCCCGTGTGGCGCCGTGTGAGGCGAGGTGAGGCCAGCCTCATGCACTCTGGGACGCTGCAGGGCAGGAGGAGCGGGCCCAGGGCCCCCCGCACGATGGCCACGGTGTGCTGTCTCCTGGTTTTTCTCTGTCCCGTGGCTGCTCTAACACAAACCAGACCCAGCTTCTACCCGCTGTGCCATTGTGTCCGCGCCGTGTGGAGCTGCAGCAGCAGCTCCCAAAGCCTGCATGACCAGGCGTCGCTTTTATAGAGGGCTCCTTGCCCTCTCCACAGCTCCCTCCCTCATGTGTCATTCCTCATCCACTGCTACAAATGAGGATAAGCCATGGGAACGACTCGCCACCCTCCCGTGGCCATACTAGGCCAAATTAAGGTTTTCCCAATACCTGGAGTCAACCCAAGGCAAAAATGCTGCCCCAGCCCGGATGAGGAGGACAGCCGCAGCCTCCCCTTGCACCCAGACAGGGAGTGGCTGTGCAGCACTTGTGGAAAACGTCCCTTCATCCCAGGCTCTGCTGACAGCAGCTTCTTTCCCCTCCAGTCCAGCTGGGAAGCACTCAGGTATCGGCTCCTAGTTTTGCTCTTTTGGCACTTCCATGCTGGCTGGGCACTCACTCACTACCAGTGAGGGGAATTTTCCTCCAAGCCAGCACCACAGCAGTCCCCAGCAGCCCAGGGGAGCTGTACAGACACCCTGACTCCATCCAGACGCATGTGTACAGGGGAACTGACAGTCAAAGCTGAAGCAGAAACATGGGAAGTCTGGGGAAAAAAAAAATCCAGGCTTCCACAGCTTGCTTTCGAGAGTGTAAATACATGTTGAAGAATCACTGGAGTTTCAGGACTTGCCAGTAGGGCTGTGAAGAAGACCTCAAGGATCCCAGCCTAAAAAACCACAGTGGTAGAGACACTGTTGTGCTCTCAGCATGCTCACTCTGAGCTGGTTACAACTTTAGGAGGATTCACAAGATCTTGTCTGATTTCAGCATCTATACACCCCAGCCGCCTGAAGCACTGGATTGGTATTTACGTGGTGGTGTTCTGCCATATACAATAGCTACCTGCATGCTAGCCCAGATGTGCCAGCTGCCCTCAGCCACAGCATCCTTTCACTACACAGACATGCTCCAGGATGTGTATCATGGGCCAGCAGGGGTGACTCCTTCCTCCTTCCCTTTGACTTGTAGCAATAGCTTCTGGCATAGGGAGAGAAGGTTGTCAACAATGTGGTGTTGCCTCCACAAGAAAAAGTCAGTAACCGAAGGGACCAGACCAAGAGGGACAAAATCAGTTCTTTAAGTGAGGCTCTTTCCCTAGCTTATGAAATTGCAGACAGAAATGAGAATGAGAAAATTCTCCTTCCTACTCACATGCTGATCTGCACAGGAGCAAACAACCTCTGAAACTATTAGGTACCCACACCGTTGAAGCTTATCAAGCAGATAGTCTTAATATTCATAGAAAAGCTACCGTTAAGCAAGAAGACAACTGTTCCCATACATAATTTTGACCAGCCTAAGAGGAGTTATGCACAAACACCCTTCAAACATGTAACTACTTAAGCTAATGAACCTCAAGCCAATGGTTGGCTAAGTGAACACTAACGCATTTATAAGAACTCAAGTAAAATTAAGTAAATAAAAAGAATTATGTATAGTGGAATACATTCCAGTAGCTCTACAGAATAAAGTGCTGAGACATAAATGAGCTGTGTTTCCATGCCCTAACTCTGCCACTACCTTTGCTCCAGCACACATCATTCTACTTTAATGCTTGCAATCTTTCTTTCTACAGAGTTATACAGGATGCTGTGTTACAAAAGCTTTACACAAGGGGCAGGAAAGGAAAAGCTTTTGCCCAACAACAAAACTTTACACACTCAAATCCACATTTCATTCCCAAAATGTAAGTGCAAGACCTACAACTGCAGGGAGATCACTGTCCAACAATATGCATATGTGCTAGACGAAACCCCACACTTATACATATCCTTCACTTTAGGAAAGGTAAAGTGCTGCTGCGTATTGCAATAAAGTTTGAATTTTATATATATATATATATATATATATATATATGTTCAAAACTTCTACATTACTATTTTATGAAACATGCCTGAACCCTTCACATTGTTAGATGTGTGTGAGGATATCTGCAAATGACTCATCACGGCCAGGAATACCAGGCCAGCAGGATGCACAGGGGACACAGGAGGTCCTTCCCTGTGCAAGGAGACCAGGCTGCATCACACCGCTCGCCTTCACACCCTCAAAATGCTAATTCAAAGCAGTTGCCTTATGCTGAACTGCAGCAGGCACTTTTTTTTTCTTTTTTCTTTCAGAATCAAGTGTTATTACCTAGAGAACAGAGGGAGGAAAGGACATTAAGTATATATGGAGGCCTTCCACCGAAATCAAGTATCAGGATGGCTCGTGGCTTGCAGGATGAGGCCCTGCAGGAAGCAGGAGCAAACAGAGAGATGTGCTACTTTTAAACAACTGCATTTGCTGCCCATGTCAAGTTACTGCTGAGACATATTTTCATATGCGGGAAGTCACGAACACCCCAACTTCCTGTTTCCAAAAACATCCCCCCAACGGCTTCAAACTGCCGCACAGGGCTGACCGTTCTCCTTGGAGAGCCTGCAGCAGATTCACACTAAGAATGAAATTAGTCATCGCTCTGTTTGGCCAATTATTATTATTTTTGGCAACAGGGTGATCTCATGAGCATTACCTATTTCTATTACCTAGACAGGTAAACTGAGGCACAAAGCAAAGTGGGCTCTCATCCAAAGTCGCATATACCGTATGTATGGAGTAATTTTGATTATTATATTTATTTATTTATTTATTTTTTATTTATTAATTGAAGCCACTTTTAACTTACTGAAGCCACTGACTCAAAGCTGGGGGCTCAGGAAGGGGCTTCCTGTCCACTTGGCTTGTGCTTTGCTGAGGATACCCAGCCCTCGATATTAAGTGGAATTCAAACACAAGCCACCAATGTCACACATCAGCTTCCCTTCATGCCTCCTCCCCCTGCAAAAGAGAGGGGGGAAAAAAGGCGTCTTAATGATGCCCAGGGGGTGCCAATAAGTTTAACTACAGAGAGTCATTTTTGTTAATGGCATTCTGGCTGATGCAGTTGCAGTAAGGAGAATGAGAGAATCTTTCACTGTGTTTTTCTAAAGCAAATATTTGGCGCTTTCATCTTCCAGTGCTTTAACATGCAATCTGTCACCAAAAAAAAAAACATTTACGTGGGAGTTCATGGAAAATATATCATGTTTCAGACGGCAATTGAAGAAGGGGGGTATCTATTGTACTGCTCAGAAATGTAATTCATGGAAACTGGGTTGCAAACCACACAGCTAGGTATTAATTCATCTGCAGGCATGCCAACAACATAGCTTAACGCTCATGCTTCACCCCTTCCTCGCTGCCACCCCCCCCTTTTTTGCCCATTCTATGAGCCAGGGCTACAGCGTCACAAAAATGTCTTCTTTATCACCTGTCCAAGAGCCCTCAGCGACTTCCACCCCTATCCTATGAAGCTCCAGTTACTCGGCACAGTCCACAGTTTGTAGGGTGCCAGCCTCACGCGGTCATCTGCCTAGAGCATCTCATACACCTGTCGGCAGTGCACACCACCATTAATAAAAGTGGATAAAGACGAATTATATAACCAAGCATGCCTCTCCATTGTTTTCTTTTTCCTGGCTAGGAACACCACGAATATCACGCACACGTTTGAGCTGTTCCACCTCATCATTACCCCGAGAACAAAAGACAGCCACGCTTCTGGTATGTGGAGCCACGCAACCAGCACAAACACAGGCTCTTCTTGGCTGGGCTGCCCTGAGACCGCCGTGATTTGCAACTGCCCCATCAGCCGCCAGCTCTTCTTGACCACCCTGGTTGTGGCTCCCATTCTCCCTTCTGCGTTTGGCACAGTGACAGCACTGGCTGGTTTTTGTTGTTGTCGTGTTTTTTTTTTTTTTCCCCCTCCCTTCTCTTTTGCTTTGTGCTCGGCCAAACTCCTGTCTTCCTCCCTGCCTGTTAACACGCAGCATCCACCGGAGCAGGCAGAAGGAGGTCACTGACCACTTGGCTGCCGTGCTGGGCAGTGGCTGCCGTGCAGGGGACCACAGGCAAACACTGCCAGCGCGGGGCGGGTAGCGCGACGGCAGCATCTGGGACGGAAGAGGGCTGCCTGCACTTTGGCCACCACTGGTCGGCTAATGTAGCATGGAAAATCACCAGCCATTCTTGTAGTGACACACAAACAAAACCGAGGGATTTATTATTTTTCCCCTTGGCTTTGCCTCTTGGTTAAAAAAAAAAAGCCAAAAAATCCTCCTCCAGCAAGCCCAAGAGTTGCAGATTTTTCTTTACGAAGTTCACACAGTGCCCTACTTGCAGCTGGCTAATTTCTTTCGTAGTGGATTTAACACTTGACTAAAGCTAGCTCTGAGAGTGGACCCACAATGGACTGTTAAGCAGAACGTGGTGGTTTTATGTTTAAGAATAATCTACAGGGGTCTTCCACTTGCGTTTTCAGATAATGAAGGACGCAGCATAGGAACTTCCCATTTCTATTACTGCAAATACAAGGTTAAGCGATGCACCCAAAGTCAAAAAGGGCAACAACCTCCTTGATTTGTAGTCTGCTGTTTTAATACTCAGGACAATCCTTTCCAACTTGCAGCATTTCCATTTCCAGATGGAAAACTGCTTCCCACTTAGAACACAAAAATCAGAAACAACACAAAATCAGCTGCTGCTGGTTTCGTTATTCTCTGCCTCTGCTCTTCCTCCCTTTCCTTGGTTTTATACACTGGGATCAATTACCTAAATTTCTTGCTCAGCTAAAGTGGCAGGTCTCCAGTCATTACAAAGAGAGGAATTAGATTACAGAGGAATTTACCTGCTGGAGACTGCCATTACCTTCCTGAGCACAAGTGGGATACCACACTCACTCGGGCATGTCCAGCCCGTGTCTGCAATGCCATGCATCACGGCTGCTCTGCTCCAGGGATGAGACACCCAACGGGTTTCCACCTCCCGCCAGTCACCTAAATCCCCCCCCCTCTAATCCAAGCAAAACCAGAAGACTTACAAAGCTCTGAAGCCCATTTAGTTTGCATGAAACAGCTCTGGGAATGAGATTACTTTTCTCTCATCGGGGATATTTATATCTGCTTAGCAGAAAATATGAAAGAAATGAAAGGCCATGAGCAGCACACCAATAAGCCATGCATGTGGCACACGTGCGGCTATGAACTCTGACAGCAGTAGGGTCCACGACGGGGCCCACCCGACCCGTTCCTATGGAGGCAGAGCAGTGAACACCTCAGCCTTGTGCTGTTTTTTAGAAAGTACAAGCACAGAGAAGGAATGGGGAAGGAGGAGGAAGGGCCCTGTCGTTAACTCCTCTTCCTCCTTCACATCCAGGGTTCCCACTCCCTGCTGTGGGCAGCATCAAGTCCTTACAAATCTGCAACTCACCTAAAAAGAGGGGGGCAAGAAAGCAAAGTTGCTTTATTGCTATCATTTCACATCTGGCTGTCTCCAGGGTGGCCCTGTGGGAACACGAGGCTTTCACTAGCTCTGGGGCACGTCGCTGGCTGAGCACAGCCCACCACATGCCCGCACGCTGGCAGGGGGCACCCACACCAGCCTCCCACCTGGGGCTGGACCAGGCTCAGGGCTCGTGCTGCACTGTCCGGCCTAGATGTACTGCTGCTCGCTGAAATTGCTGCTGGTTTTCTCATCTTTTTCTAAATTGAAAATACATCTTCAAAGAGAGGAGGGGGGATCACCCCAGCCACTTCCACAAACGGCGCCGGATTCGTTGGGATGAAGGGAAGCACGACGTCTGCTCTCCTGCTCCCAGCGAGCAAAGGCCAACGACTGATTTACCACCGTTTTCAAGCCATGTTTATCCTTCCCTGGCCCCAAGTACCCCACAGCTTTTTTCTGCCTGCTGTGAAAAGCAAGTTTCTCACCTATCACTTCAGCTGGCTGTAAGCACAAGCCTGATCTCAAAACCACCGGCAATGATGACACAGTGAAATGAACGGCTACTGATTGAAGGCCCTGGTGCTCACCCTTGACCCCAATCCTGTAGATCATATTAAATCCAACATTATCTCCCTGACAACTTTGTTTTCCTAAGAAGTGAGAGACTGACACTGGAGCCTGGACCTGAGGGGCTAAGTGAAGAGCCTGTCAGGCAGACGGTGGCTGGAGACTGGGAAGCAGGATGAACAGGCTGAGATGCCATCAACACCCACCCTCATCTCTCCCCCTCCCTTCTCCTTGGAAGGATTCATGGGTATGGGTTAAAAGTAAAAAATAGTAAAAGAATAAATCAGAACTTGGACTTTGCAAAGGAAAAAATACATCTAGAGTGAACTATGTTGGGCAATCTGCTCTACTTGGCCCTTCCGGAGAAGGGGTGTTGGACCCAGAAGACCTCCAGAGGTCCCTTCCAACCTCAACCTTTTCGTGATTCTGTAAATATCCTCTGTTACCCTTATGTGGAAAACAAATTAATACTAGGCTCAGTAAATCCTTCTGGTTTAGTTCACTACGAGAATGTAGCCTTTTCTGTAAATGCATTTCACTCCCTTTGAGGCAAGACAGGTCCTACACTCATTCTGAAGAGCCAGTTGACACATCTCTCCCTAGGCTATGTACCATGAGTGACACTGCCCACCACAGCTAGGGTGGACCTCCCTCCAAGGTGGGCTCCACAAGCCCCATCATCACTAAGCCATCCTTAGAGGTGCCATGGGGTCCACTCACCCTATTTGACTATGTCAGTAGGGACTTAGATAAACTAAAAGCAAAACACAACCGATTGTTTCCATGTGGAAAGAACTTCTCTGCTCTTCCAAAAAAGTAAGTTTTGAATACATTTTGGATGGAAATGCCAACATGGCCCAAGGTATATGAACACTGTACAGAACAGACACAAGAACTCGTTAAAGGGGGGAATGAAAAAACCTTAGATTTGTACACCTCTTTTTAACCTAACATAAATGCAGAGCTTTATTGGGTTATTTGCCTGCAAAAATTCACAAATTTATAAAAGGTCCTCTTAAAACACATAAACCACAGTCCAACATGGAAAAACAAGC
Organism: Anser anser; assembly: GCF_964211835.1. NCBI lineage: Eukaryota > Metazoa > Chordata > Aves > Anseriformes > Anatidae > Anser > Anser anser. The sequence continues at coordinate 32,272,764 of NC_139727.1, read as the reverse complement.
TGTTGAAGCACTGTGTAGAAGTGAGATCATAACCATATTATTGGACCTGAGAAATGGAAAAGTCATTGTATGACTAAAGGATTAGGACTGGGCCCAGTAAGTACAGAACTTTGTATCCTGGCTTATAAAGAACCCCCTCAACACACCACTGAACAAGTGGATTATGGCCTCAAACTGTTCATCAACAAAACCAGTAGTAACAACTTGACAGGAAAAAACTGCCATCACACAAAAATTCATGTTCCAGAAACGATGGGCTGTATTTAAAGAATATTTTACGGTTTAAAGGAATCAGACATTTTATCAGGTTTATGAGATTTCATTACATGAATTTAAGAGACTAGGGTTGGATCTGTTAACATCACATAGGCCATGTCTTCTATGCAATGTCTGGCATATCAGCAATGCATTCTAGTTTAGTCATGTCTGGCGAGACTTCACTTGCTATACTTATTTAAAAATAAATTAAAATAACGTGTGTCACCCCCAGCAGTTTAAATAACATGCAGTGGAAAATCCAGGAGCAGTATCATTCCATAAACACATTTAAAACTCATACACATTATATAAGTATACACGTATAGACGCATACACACACAATGAGGAGGATAATTAGGCGATAAATTGTGGAAACATGATAAATTGCATTTATCTGGCACCTTTGATTGCTTCATCTGTTCTTTCCTCACTAATCCATCTCTGTGGAGACTGGTTTCGAAGATTAAAAATCCCTGAGAAGTTTAGAAAACAGCCTTTTTTTTTTAATTAGTCTTGAAAGATTCATTTGCTTACCACTATAACTGTGCATTTTTTCCCTTCTAAGAGTAATCTTGATTCAACATGTAGAATGAGGAATATTCACTGCTGGCTTAGATGAGGAAAAAAAATACACCATGTAAATCGGATAGGAATTTTATACCCTGTGTTGTAGGGAAACCTCCCTTTTCCAATCATACATTGCACATATCCAACAATCGTTATGTCAAGAGAGATTTCATTCAATGTTTAACTTGGTACATGGAGATAGTGCTAAAAAGATCCTTACATTTTAGTGGGCTCAAATTATAAGCTGCAGGACAATGAGATCATTTGGGATATGTCAAAAAAGTTGGGGGGAGCGTCATCAAACCACCCTCCTCTGAACTACACAATGAGATCTGTTCGTTATCAGAAATAACCTGCTCTTAGGCAATTATAGGTGCACTGTTTTGCCTCCTGCCTCAGGACACACCCTATTATTGTCATTATTAAACCATGTTTAATGACCTAAACACAATTACTTAGGGTGACTTGCCTTTAAATCTGAATCGATAACCAAACAAAGGGAAGTGAATGTTCCATTTTCTACTGTATTTACTTACTTGGCAGTATTTGCACTACTGATTTACCAACCTTAATGCTATGTGCAGAGACGTATTTACCATCTGATTGGGAAGGAGCAGGGAAATGTGAAGGCTGGAAGGGAGCAGGACGGGCACACCCTCTTCACGCAGCAGTGGCTGCGCCACTTGGCAGGAGCAAAGCCATTCGGACAGGCTGGAATTCCTGCCAGACCATCAGTCTATTTTTATAAAAGCCAAGGTTGTTTATCAGCCGCAGTCATGAAGTCACCACCTCCTGAAAGCTTTTGAGAAGCTAGTACGAAAGGAGCTTCAACCTTGTTCCTGGTAGAAAAGTCTCACTCTCATAAACAGCTCCAGGTGGGCCAGATCCAAGCCCCACCGAAATTATTGTCCCCACCAGGTTCAGCATTTCACTCGGCAGCCCTCACTAAAGGCAGAAGTGGGTCTGAGCACACCAGCTCCAAGCCAGCAAACTCCTCCCTAGGTGAAAGCCAGCCCTTTCAAAAGCATGGCCATGAGTACGGGCTGTTGGGCCAGGTGACCTCCAGAGGTCTCTTCCGAAGGAAATTATTCTGTGACTCACAGAATTAACCTTCACCGTCACATCACGCAAGAACACCTCCCACCCAAACCCTACATGTAACGTTCTTCCACTGATTTTGATTGTGAGATAAATCTACTCACAGTAATGCGTGAGGCAGAGGAAGGCACATTATACTCTTGATTCAGCATAGGAGTTACATTAGTAGTAGAGGGAAAGTCCAAATCATCTTCCAATACCATGGATTAAAATACCTGGCCACACCAGAAACCACGACAGGGCTGTTGTATTTTGCCCCAGGATTCCCTATATTCCCACAGAAGAGTGTTTCTTCAGATTTGTCACACAGGAACACGTTTCACTGACAGCAAGTTTTCCAAACAAACTCTTTAGGAAAATAGGCAAATAAGCTAGTCTGGTCCCCAAATCCTCCAGGGATTTCTGGACTGTGTGAACTCTGAGGCATTGAAATCAAAGTCAGAATATTAAAAGAGGTACTAGGTTGAAAAGTAGATCTGTGGCATAACTAGGTTTGAGCCATGTTTTATCAACATCAGTCCGTCAAAATGACACCACTTTCCCTACTGTCATGCTGTAAGAAGGACTACATTTTGGAACAGCATCATTAGGAGTTAATTAGGAATGAAACCAAATAATAACTGGATTCATTTTTGAATTATTATTTTTTTTGAAACAAATAGGATTTAAAAGGCAAGAAAAAAAAAGGCAAATCTCAAGAATATGAAACAGGATCTCAAGTAACAACTACGAGCAACCAATATTTACAGAATTCCATTACCAATTCATGGGCCGATTAGGCAGAAAGTATGTAGCTATTCCAGTAAATTTAGGATGCTGCCTGAACTTAACTTTCTGAAGGTGACAAAATCCACTATGAATACCTTTGCTGGGTGAAAGGATATTCTGGTTAACAGCCTCACTTCACTTCTATGCCCGAGCTTTTGGAGAAAGGCTTGCACACACCTAGAGCAGGAAACATCCATTAACTGATCCTCCTTTGGAATACATCTGAACTCCAAAAAGCAAGAAATAAGGAGGGCTAAACAAAAGTAAATCATTTCACAGCAACACAAAGCATTAATAAATTAATCTCATGAGCTCCTTTAAGCTTCATTAGAAAATGCAGAGTTATGGCCAACAAAATACAGGAAGATATTAAGTCAAGACAAATAAATCAGTAGACCCCCTTTTTCCTCCAAGCTAGGAGGAAAGGGGCATGGAACCAGCCAGCACGCACTCTGACAAAAGCCTCCGTTAACTCTTCTCAGGGGGTCAATTGCATTGTGGTTTAATATAATAGTTAGTTGGAAGCATAAACAAATGAGGACTGTCAGTTTGAAGGGGGACATGACCGTTGCCTTAGTATTGACCACCACAAGGTCAACAATGACATGTTCTAACAGCTAGCAGGATTACAGAGTCACAGAACAGCCGAGGTTGGAGGGACCTCTGGTCTAGGCCGAGTGCCCCGCTCAGAGCAGGGTCAGCTACAGTAGGTTGCTCGGGGCTGTGTCCGGTCAGGTTTTGACATGATGGAGATGCCACAACCTCTCTGGGTAACCTCTTCCACCTACGTTAAGTGTTTAATGAACTTTAAAGAAAAAAAAAAATCTTTCTTACTTCAATATATAATTTCCTGTATTCCAGTCTGTGCCCGCTACCTCCTGTCCTGTCACCAAGCACCACCGAGAACCTAGCTCTGTCTTCTCTTACTCGCCCCATCAGAACTGTCTCACCAGGACTCGGTGGAGGGGAGGATCACCTCCCTTGACTTGCAGGCCATACTGCCTAACAAAGCCCAGGATACCACTAGTCTTCTCTGCCACAAGAGCATATTTCTGGAAGACGTTCAACTTCTGCCCAACAGAATGCCCGGGTCATTTTTTCCTTGCAAAGCTGCTTTCCACCTGGTCAGCAGCCTGACTGTGCAGGTGCATAGGGTTATTCCTCCCCAGGAGCAGAGCTTCACGCTGCCTTTTCTTGAAATTCATGAGATCCTTACTGGCCCATTTCTCCATCCTGTCGAGGTTTCTCTGAATGGCAGCATAGCCTTCTGGTGAATCAGCCACTCATCTCAGTTTGCTGAGGGTTCACCATGTCTCATCATCTACGTCATTAATGAAGATGTTAAACAGCACTGGGCCCAGCATCAACCTCTGGGGTTCATCACTAGCAACTGTAACTCCCCAGATGCTCCTCCTTCCCCTTCTTGAAGACGGGTGACATTTGCTTTCTTCCAATGCTCAGGAACCTCTTCCAATTGCTATAACCTTTCAAAGTTAATCAAAACACCTTGCAATGAAAATGGTCAGTTTCCTCAGCACTCTTGGACATATCCCACTAAGTCCCATAGATTTGATGGTCTAGTCCCATAGTCCCTAGTTCACTAACTTGATTCTCCATCAAGGTATTTTCCTTGCTTTGGACTTTCCCACTGGTCTCAGAAGTCTGGGATTCCAGGAGGCAAATCTTACCAGTAAAGGTGGAGACAAAGGTGGCAACGAATACCCAGGCCTCTTCCGTGTCCTTTGTCAACGTGTCTGCTGCCCTTCTCAGCAGCAGGCCCACATTTTCCCTAGTCTTCCTTCTGCTCATGATGTACCTGTAGAAGCCTTTATCTTTGCCTTTCACATCGCTCATCAGATTCCACTCCAGGTTGGTTTGGATTTTCCTAATTCTACCCCTGCGTGCTTGAACATTGTGTCTTTATATCCCTCCTGGGTCCCCTCTCTTTGCTTCCACGGCTTGTACTCTTCCTTTTTACATTTGGGTTTCATCAGGAGCATCACGTTCATCCATGCAGGTCTCCTGATACCTCTTCTCATTAGGACAGACCAGTCTTCAGCTTGAAGGAGGTGATCCTTGAAAGTCAACCAGCTCTTCTGGATGCCTCTTCTCTTTGGGACCATATCCCATAATATTCTTCCAAGCAGATATCTGACCAGGGCAAAAACTGCTCTTCTGAAGCTTTCAAGAAATATGTGTTTTTCCCTCAAAAATGAGTTACCCTGGACTTACATATGCCGACTAAGCAAGAGAAACTGCCTATAAAGTTATTCCTCAGTTACTGCACCCATGGCACCAGATAATCACCCTAACCCGACCGATGCTTCTGCAAGGACAAGAAATGCACGGGCACCCACGCTGGACCTTCTGGGAGGGGAAGGGCTCGATGTGCTCCCACGCAGCCAATCTGCTTGCGTCTTTCCCAGGAATTGTGGTCGAATCCGCCTGCCGTGCTAAATGCACGGGCATGTTTGCAGGGAGGTTTACGAGGCTAATCAGGAGGGCCCTTTAGCCTGAATCGCCACCGCAGAGTGGGCAAGTTGCACGTCTGAGCTGAAAACAGCATGCGCGCTTCAAGGCTTAAGACAACATTGCCAAGCTAGCCCAGGCTATTTTTCTGGGTGTTGCCCTAACATCTTGATCAGCCACAGAAATGTCTCAGCTGGAGTTTAGTCATGCTTCTGACCCAGACTAGCTGGCACCACTGGGTTAAACAAAGGGCAGCCCTGCCTTGCCTCCTTCCTGCGCTCAAATTAATCAATTCATCCTTGCAAATATCAAAAGGATGTGAGCACCTGGACGGAGAGGGGTTATTGCTAGGGAACAGATCACAGCTCCAGATTTAAGTTTAAAGTGTCAAGAAAATATCCTTAATCTACAATAGTTGTACAAAGGAGTTATTGGACATCTTCACCTCTATTTCTTCAGAAATTTAAAAATAGATTTGATAATACTGATAAAAATACACCACAGCAAGGAATCCTGTTTTGTCAGAATAATGAAAAGGAAAATTTAGAGTGTCTTACCCCATTTTAACTTCTGTGATTGTTGCTCTAATTATGGTGATCATAACCTGGAAATGGGAACAATGCTCTTTCCCAGCAGCTTGGAGCGTGGTGTCAGGGCTATTTTTACCGATTAATAGATCCCCAACTTGTCACAGAGAAAATATATTGAGCAACAAGTCTAGCAGCCTCAATTCTGATCACATGATCAGTCTTAAAAAAAAAACCTTTTGTTTTTGATAGAATAAATTAGCACGCAAATATGAAACAGTGTTTCACAGACTCCACTCTCACATTATGTTGTATATCCTGCATGCATATGTAAAATACAGAATATAACACACATACAGAGGACTTGCAGTGACTGCTAATTGGGTACAAAATGTATATACTGCTTCTTTTCTAAAAGCTACAACATTTGTGCTTGAATTACTTGTCATCCAGGTAGCAGTCGGGTGTTCATACCGCTACTTTAAAAAGTTGTGCAGCTGCACTGAGTTCTGTCTTTCCAGAGATAAAAGCATGTCCTGAATATTCTTTATTCTTCAGGGCTACTAATTTGAACAGACCTGTCACTCTAAGTAGAGGGAGTTGCGGAATATTGACATTCTATTGAATTATTTAAGATAAATTAACAATGTTTCACATCCTAGGAGATTGCTACTTGCAGAAAAAGCCTGACATACTTGTGTTCAGACCTAGTAGCCGGAGTGTGAAAAAGTTACAATTTATAAACTATTTTCCATTCTGCATGGAAATAACCAGGAGACACACCAGCTGACTGCATGTGACTTGCCTCAGCGCTGCAAGCAGAACAGAGTTTTGAATATTTTATTCTGCCTTCTTACAGATGGCAAGGACAGGAGTTATCGTGTTGCTAGTTTATGGCAAAACCAGTCCCCTCCCAGTCAACAGAGACAAAATGTTGATGATTAGGCTCGAAGCTATGGGATGCTCATTCCCCGTCAGCAGGAGTCATGTTTAGACTTATAAAAGGGTTAGAAGGCAGCGGAGCTCCTGCTCTGGCAATCCCACGGAGGGAACCTGAATACTGCTGCAGTTTCAGGCCCCTGACTGTAGGCAAGAGCTGGGATGCCATCAGCTCCAGGCACCTTTGTGGTCGCAAAACACTCCTGAGCATCCGTGCATAGGCACGGACCCTACCTAATGCTGGAAAGTTTGGAGCAAAAGTTCACCAATAAGCAGGTAGCGCTGAGTCTTCGTGGTTGCTGTTGCACAGGAGTTCAAGCCTAGATATTCATAATGTTCACGCACAAAAAAATAACAGGGCTCTATGAATCACCACCATAATTCCCTCGGCGAATTATGGGCTTCAGCTGATGTACAGAGAAATGCTGTCCAGGATCCAACGCCAACTCGCTCTGGGTGGGTATGCCGCCTTTCAAATCCTCACCAGGCAGACTGCGGAGCGCTAGCCAGGAAAGGCGTACGTATGGCTGTACACACAGACACGTACCCGGCTGTGCATGCGCATATTATTTATTTATTTTTATGTATGCGTACATGGGTGGAGGGAAAATTCTGAAGCATGTCCCTTACCTAGACAATGACACTTAAATAAAAATAATAATAAAAAATAACTTTTCTGCAGCGTACCTATGTTGAAGAGAAGAAGGGTCATTGAGCACGGATGTCCCCAGAGGACAGAAGGCAGTAGCCCCATGTCCTTGTACATCATCGTGTTTGTCATCAAGACACAGAGGACCAACAAGGTGCCGACACATCGCAGCTCATGCTCAGAAGTAACCCTGGCAGCAGCTCACCCCGGCAAGCAGGAGCAGCAGCAGCAGCAACACACGTGCTGGGGACAGGGACGCAGGACGAGAGGTGGGGACAGCCGCGGGCTCAGCGCGCGGCGGGGAAGGAAGCCCGGCCCTCCCATCCACCCTGAGACCTTTGACCATGCGGAGGAGCAATTCGGCATCGAAGGGCACAGTACCCCGTTCGCAAACATCATGCTGAGTCACTAACCATGCAGGAGAGACTGTCAACTGGAGATTAGTGTGAATTTATAGCTTGGGTCTCTTATTTTTCTTAATCATGGTAATGACTCATTTCCTACCCACAGGGGCGAAGGGCTGGCTATAAAACCTCCCATTGTTTCTCACTTACCTGGTAAGAGGGGGATTAAAATGGGCACTTACTTGTGCTTGCAGTTTCTGCAGAAAATTATGTAGGAGTCTGGGGAAAGATTTCAAAGACAGGAGTATGTGCATGTGTGTATGTGGAAAGAGGCTCCGAAGGAAAACAAATGGGCTTAATCTTCAGTTCAGCATTATTTGAATCATCTTCTAAATGTAAGTGGATATACATCTATAAACTTGCAGACGTAACCGTAAGCACACACAGAGCCAAAAAAAGCATGCATGCCCACACTGGGGCTGAGGGGAGCCCTGGGTTACTTTGTCCATCCAACCTGTGTGTGCCTGCCAGCATATTCTCTCTCAAAGCTTCTGCATCTCCCACATGCTTTAAACAGCCTCTTTTCCAGACCCAGTGTGCCACAAACTTAAAAAACAAACAAGCAAAAAAAAACCCACCACACCATATATTCACATATGTTTTTGTGGTTCTGATTTGACAAAAAAGTCATCAGCTAGGGACAGATTTCAATAGCCAGCACTTCCAAGCTCATTAGAATTTAGAAAACCGAAGTGTTTTGTAATTGATTAGATAACCAAAGGAGCCTAAGATATCAAATACTAATCATTCAGCACCCCAACAGGTATTTTAAATTCTAAATATTGCATTTTCCAAATTGCCGTGAATTTTATGGGTGATCTACAATAGCAACAATACAGTCAGATTTGTGCTAAAAAAGAAACTAATTTTATATAAATGAGGGAAAGATCACCTCTCAGAAACTCAGAAGCACTAGAGAAACTTTTTTTTTTTTGAACAGCTTAAATAGAGCTTTGCTACCACTTGTTCCTCACCATTTAACTTATCAGTCCCCAAATCATACTAATTAAGTGTTTATTATACACAGCAAACCACATAAAGAAACTTCTTGCTCAGGAAAAATGCCAAACGCTACATGGAGCTCTGGTGAGGTCTTCTCCCACCTTCCATGAATCATTATGCTTTTAAAAGAGCAGTGTGATCCACAAAAAGGGTTGACATAACAATTCCGTCTTTTTCAACACATAGGCTTCCTATTATGTGTACTTAACAACTTATTTGGAGCACCTTCATACCAAAGGATGATGGCCATAATAAGTACTTTGAAGTAGCAACCTTAAAACACAGGGCTTATGTACACAATTGAAATGATTACAGCTCAGGAGTTACCAAGCTCCAGCTAAGCTCCTGCACCTCAGCTGATGCGTGGCGCTTTATTAACTCCCAGTATTTCATAAATCTAAACAGGGATTAAATACAATTTATTTTCAGAAAGTGCTGAAGTTTTTCTTCTGAGTACCAAGCTTACCAAAAGCCTCCCAAGTTGGGTGTCCAGCATCACTTCTCAGTTTGAAAAACCTGCCCAACACGCTCACACGTTTAACTCTTGGAGATATCACCATAACCACTTGACTACAGAAAGCAAGCACAGGAAGAGATCCCTGTCTAATTCACATGTTTTTAAACAGAAGTGTTAATTACTGGCTGCTATAGTAGGAAATACTTCATATTTCAATATCCCTGTTGATACAGATGTAGCCCTGAGTAGAATTAGATGTAAAATATGTGCAAAGGCACTAAAGTAGCAATAGTCATGAGGGACTCTTTTAAAGGAGAAAATGCGCCTTAACATTGATAATTTTATATCTCCTCGCTTTGCCACCCCAGTTGCAGTGTTTAGTGATACAGATGCAAGAACTTTGAGGAATTCAGTTTATGATTTCAAGATCTCAGGCTAGTTTTTACAGTCCTGACAGTACCCAGCAAAAAAATGGAAACTGACGTGAAAACTGAGCAAATACGGATTCAAAATGTCAATGAGAACAGAACATGGAAGCACATCACTGCATCATTTTTACAAACATGTTTTCAGAATTATACTTTAAAAATAGGACTTTAAATACTCTTTCAGTACATCTGTTTAGCCACAGTAAAAAAAAAAAACATAATGTATTTCTTGGAGACCACTGTGTTCTCTTGAAGTACAAGAGGAGCATGACTACTGAGGGGCTTGTACAATTGAGACACTGGAAGAGCTTTGAAAAAATATTAAAGAAAAGAAAAAAACTGAGTGTTCTCTCTCTCTCTCTTTTTTTTTTTTTTTTTAATGTAATAAACAGTAAAACCTTAAATTGCAAGGCCTCCAGTCAGGTCATGCTGATCTTAGTATCTTTAATTCTCATCCATCTTACCCGCCACTGAAGGTGGTGTACCTTTGATGTGAACTAATTACATTCGAAACATTTTGTCAAACAGCTTAATGCAGATGCCAAATAAGCTCTGTCTGTCTAAACAGGGCTTTAGACAACTTATCACTTTCGGTGTTAACTAAGAGCCAAGTTCCACTTCAAATAGAATATTATGCCGCACAGAGAAAGATCTGCATATAAAACTTCAGCCCAAAAGAGGGTTAAAAAGCCACGTTATTGGTTTTTATTTCAATGCTGCTACAGTCTCATTGTCCTGACTAGAATGGGCATTATTGTGTACGTGTGTATGAACACGTGTGCAACAATAAAATACACAATGCTGAAAGCAAGATTTCTTTTATCTGATAAAACTATCTACATGACAAGAAAAAGTGTTTTAGGATGAGGCATTCTGTCTGCTGTTTGCAGCATCGCTTCAAGATCTCCTCGAAAGAATCCTGTTTATTAAAAATGTATTAAAAAGAACGATTATTGCAAAACAAAAAACAACAATGCGTGTGGGAGGGGGGAACAACTAAAATTATGCACCCAGGGCACTGGAACCTGGGGTGCTTGAGGTGAGAGAAGATTGTTCTCCTAATCCCGTAAAGTGAAAAATGTTCTTTCACTTCTCGGCAAAAATATCTACATTTTCTCCCTGGGAGAGGGGAGGGGAGGTTGGGGAAGGCAGTGAGGAAAGACGAAGAAATGGAAACCTCTGAAGGGCGCCGGGGTTCACCCACCACAGTTCTTAAGAGACCTCCTACTTCAATTCCTTCTACAGATGCTCACACTCATTTAAAAGAGCTCTGCCGTCTTTTCTTAAATAAATAAATAAATAAAAATCTAACACTGACAAATCAAAAATACATATTCTGGCACATCTTGATGAAACAACATCCCTCCCTGCTATGGCCCTCCACTGTTCTCTCATTAGACTACTTTTCTACCGTGTGTCCTCATACCTTTTCTTTGATGCACAAGTACAATCCATTCTTCTTCTTCCATCAGGTTTGGCTCTTAAGCATGCCAGTACTGATCTGAAACCCTTTGCTAGACTTCTGCATGAGTTTTCAGCAGGGTCTGGTTCATAGAAGATTTCTTCTTTTCAAGCAGTAGGGAAAGGTTACAAGTTTTCCTACAGTTTCAAAAATACCAAGCGCGCTGTCCGGTAGACTCAGATACGTCTCGTTTTAAAAGCCTGTATGCCTCTGGAAAAATTTTCTTAAAACCGACTAGAAAGGATCAGCTTTTGAATCTAGGGAGCACTGTTCAGTTCCCCTTATACTGGTGAATATTACAGCCTTTTAAAATGCAAACATTACATACCATTGCAAAGGGGAAAAAAAGCTAGACTGTTTTCCCCATGTAATGCCTCTGTAAGCCTGCAATAATACTCCAGTCTACCTTATCCCACTTCTTCCCGTTCTCCTGTTTCCATGAGCAAAAGCATTTGTTCTGCCTCATGGTGGCCTTAGATCAGTTCCACTTTCCATGTTCAAATTAGTTAGAGAATAAATAAATAAGTGGGGGTGGAGGGAACCGTTCCTATCTCATCCCAGTTCTCCAGTTTGGCTCACACCTACCCAAGCATAAAGTGGAGACCAAGAATTTCCACTTCACCACTTCCCCAGCACTGCTGGCTGAGCTGGTTCGAATGCTTGGGAAGCTACAGCATCCTCCAGTTCGATTGCTTCCTAGAGTCTGAGAACACAATGAAACCGAAGTATCTGATAATTAAATAAGAGGTGTTAATCAAGATACACACTTTCAATTGCAGAAAAAATTAATCGCTGCTTCCTTGCCTGGTAATTTAACCAGATTTTCAAGACATTCCCAAGTCTCAGAAATCACTGCAAACTGCAGAAATATGTAGGTTGCTCTCCTGCATCTGTTCATCTCCTGTCTTCTCACTTGACTTTCTCTTTTCCCGCAGCAGATCTGCTGCGGTGCCCAGCATTGCAAGCCATCATTCTCAGAAGGAGTGGATGGGAGCACGGCACCCAGCTGAGACCCCACAAGCTCCCCGAGGGCTCTCCTTAAGTCCTCACCTCCATTCCCACCTGGACCACGCTCTTCCCTCGGTCCTTGCCATCGTCCTTCTCCCCAAGGAGCCAAACCTCGCCTGGGCCCTGCCTTCACCTCCCCTGCACCGCCATGCGGCTCCCACGCGGTTCCTCATGCGGTGAGCTTCCAACCACCTCTGCAGGGAGCCCGTAACACTCAAAGAAACCACTTCTAATGCTGCATGCTCTCTCCAGCAAACTCCCCAACCCAAAGGCACCAGTCCCTGCCAAGAGCAACAGATTAAAACCAATTTAAGAATTTAGGAGCATGTTTCTGAGTTTTGCAGAGCCAGTGCATGCTAGCAAAGCAAGGCTGCCTCATTACATGTTACCCTCTCACGTCTTTCCACATTTGGCCTCACTTGAAGACTCCCGGCTTCCAGAAGAAAATCACATTTATCAACTCCGAGCATGACTAGGTTTCTAAAGGTCAAATTTCGGCCAGAAACAGGGAGGTGCCCCGTAACAGAGGACAAACCGTAAAAGGCAAATAATCAACCTGTGGAATTCACTGATGCAGGGGTCAAAGACAAAATCCTGTGGGCGGATGATCTGCCAACCGCTAACAACATTTACAGTTAGGCAGAATCCAGCAGTAAAAGGGCAACCAAAGGCCACAATTTTAGGGTGTAAAGTATTTGCAAAAGGCTCGGGAAAAGACACTCCCCACTGGTGGCACCCTGCGCAGACACACGCAGGCAGACGGGGATGATGCAGCACGGCTGGGTTCTGATCTGCAAAAACCTCGTGATTAAGAAGCTGTGACACTTGTGACATCCACCCCTCGGCCAGAGAGGAGAGAATAGCAGTACACTATTGCCTGGGACGTCATATCAGCCGTTGCCAGGAAAAGGTCCACGCTGGAGAACCAGCGGTCTGAATTATCTTACATGTTCCCCTGCCACACGAGGGTTTTAGAACAAGCCACAGCGGAGGTCAGGAAAGGCATTCCTCGGCAGAACAGCAGATACTGACAGAAGGGTGCGAGGCAGTGAAGTTGCTCCAGGATCAAAGTGCTGCTCGGTAATCTCCATTATTGTGCCTCGTTGATATTTTAAGCAAATCGATCTGATCTCATCGCTGTGCCTACTAATGTTTTAAAATGCAAATAGCATTTTCCTATAATAGTACCTAGATTTCTCTCCTGGAAATGTCTTTATAATTCACATCTTATTAGCCACAAGAATTCCAATTACACATCTTCTCTTCTAATTCCTACCAGCTGATTATTAGCATTAGATGATAATAGAGCATTTTCTGCTAATACATTTCTTAATAACATCAAACTGCAGAATGCCTTTGTGGTCTAATAATTGAATAACTGCACTGAAGAGAGTACTAAATTACTGGAAAATGTTTTACTTTAAGTCTTTATTACTGTTCAAAAACATGGAATATTTAAAATGCGCTCGCAGTTTAGCCACATTCATCAGGCAAGTTTTATCTGCAACCAAAGAGAAATGAAACCAAGCTGCTTAAAGATCAACATGTAATTCAAGTTTTGGATGTTTAAAGGCGAAGGAGCTACATCCACATGTACAAACAGCTGATACACAGTTTAACACCAAGAAAAGACCAAAGCATTGAGTTTCTGGGTTTTGTTAACAGATCTTTTACTGTAGAGAGCGATAGCCTAGATGTGCTCTAGGACTGCATGTTCCACCCGTTCCCGACACAGGCGGGTATCAGCTGCTAATTTACAAAACATTTTTCTTTGATTTGGAGGACTGTTAGCAAGGAACATTAAAGCGAGAAAGCAGAAAGGGCTACAGAGAACGGTGCACGCTGGAGAACACTGTCACAGCAGAAAACATCCTCCTGTTTATGTTGCAAAACTTAACAACTAAAAGAAATTATGACTAATGGATCCTGCGGTGCTGGGGACTCTCTAAATTAGCCATTGACTCCTGTAGAAAGAGCAGAGCTCTAGGGCTGGGCTAGGCACTGCAAGTCACAACTAAGGAATGATAATGGGAAGCATGAGGTAGCTTGAAGTTCATCCTCCCTCATCCTTCCAGGCTCATGGTGCCATCTCTGCCTCCCCCCGGCCCTCCTTCCAAAATCTGCAGAGGGGAACCCGCATCGACGGCCCGGCACGCGTGCCTAGATAAATGGTATCTCGGCTGGGAAGAGTTCAAGGTAACCACTTCAAGTGAAGAAGAAAACAAGCAAGGAACGGGGAAGAAGAGTTCACCTCTTTATTCGGTATCCTGTGTGGTGCAAATACACCCAATTAGATGTGTCCGTGTAATTTTCACATCAAACATCATGAACTCCATGCTCGGCTCCCAAGGCAACTAATTGCATGGCTCACAGTGGATTTTCCCAAGTTTTTGAGAACGCTGCCGGCACTCTTCAATAAAGCCATTTAACATAACAGAAGGTTAAAGTGAGACACAAACACTTGCTTTTTTTTAATTTACACCTTTCATTTACTTCCACAGAAATGTCAGGAAAGGGCTGAGATATTGTGTGATGTACTGTCATGCGTGCTTCCTTTTAAGAGCTGGGTTAAAAGACAAGGATTGGATTAAGAGAATGTAATCAAGATCTATACCTTTAACAAATTTTTCGACAGTCAGAAGAGGGTGCATGCTCAAGGGCATTGATCTTAACGTGTCTTCAGAACAAAGAAGGAGCGTCCTGTCTTACATATTTACAGACATGAAAACAGGTGGTGGGGAGAATCTGCAAATGTAATGACTTCAGATGATCTTTTTCAAAAATCAGGTAGAACCGGCCTACGCCGCAAGGATCAGGCTAGTAAAAGACTGCCTGGGCACACTGCACCAAGCACTACAAACCTTCCCAGCATGAGAAACTATTAGCTTTTATTTCATTATATTTATGCGGTTGTAATCATTTTTTTGATGAATGCCCTTCACGAGCCACTAAGCTACAAAAGAGGCCTTTGTAAAGTCGGCCTAACACCGCGGCGCAGGGAGAGGAGAAGGCGGCATAGGATGCGCTTGGCGTTGCTTGATTAATGATTTGGCATCGCTTTGTAGGTCGCGTTTGCAGCCAGCAGGGTGATATTTACATCCAAATTCAGCAAGCTATTCAAGCACGTGAGCAGTCCCACGGATCTCACACCAAGAACACGGTTTAGCACCTTTAGCACCCAGCTGAACCCCAGCCCTAACTGCAGCTCCCCTAGCTGGGGGACCCCGGTGGCACCCCATCCTCCCACGTCGCTGCTGCCCAAAGGGAAAGCCACGCAGATCTGTCTCCTTGCGGGCCAACAGCACGTTCTTCTCCCTTCTTCCCAAAGGCATTTCCATAAGGATGATCAAAAGCTATACGATAATGATTACCCTCCTGTTCTCCTCTTCCAAAAACCTCCTTAACAAAAAACTTCCCCACATAAACCCCCTAACTGCTGCAGGAGGGCATCCCGCTCAATATCCTGGAAACCCAGCAAATAACAGAGATGTTAAAACATGCAACAAAGACCCCAGTGGATTCAGAAGAGCCTCTAGCAGTGCTGCCAAGGCCCTGTGTCACTGCAATTTATTTTAATGTGTGAGTGCTGTAATTTACAACTGGGCTAGATTAGCGTGCACAGAGTGGGGAGAACCCACGGCTATTATAAAAATCATATAAATAAGGGTTTTAATTAAAAACATCATGCAATACCCAAAATGATTACTAAAAGGAGTAGGAAGGAGAGGGCTGAGTTTTTCCCTTACATTTTTAAGAACAGTTTTTGAAACAGAGCAGGAAAAACAAGAGAAATGGCAAAGAGGCGTACCACAAAACTAAACTGAGCCACACCAGAAATAAATTGTGTGTGGAAAAAAGGAAAGGTTTCCAAAGAGATGATGGACGCCTTCCTACCGAAAAGAAAAGCAAGGTTATGACAGTAAAACTCACTCGGGTGTCGGTTTTATCTCCACCTGTAAGGTTGGCTCTCCAGTTCGTGACCACCACAGAGGTACACCAGCGTCTCCCGACGTCCCCTTACCCGAGGGCCTCCCAGACCTGCTACGTTCCCTGCTGAAATCCTGCCAAAACGAGCTCCACAGGAGAAAACGGGGGAAGCCAAAACTGCGCTGACACTGGTTAGCAGAAAGCAGAAGCGTATCCCAGAGCTGTCCACAACGTCTCACAAGCGGGAGAAGCAGGTCTAGTGTTTAAATTGCA
Organism: Anser anser; assembly: GCF_964211835.1. Classification (NCBI taxonomy): domain Eukaryota; kingdom Metazoa; phylum Chordata; class Aves; order Anseriformes; family Anatidae; genus Anser; species Anser anser. The sequence goes on along the minus strand of NC_139727.1, from coordinate 32,256,528 downwards.
AAAGTAAGTTTATATTAAATACTATAAACTCATATGGGGAACACATGGGATTAAAGTCGCTGGAGAGCCACTATCCTAGCCCTGACTGCCACCGCCCTTGGAGGCCTTCCTCACAGGAACTGAATTCATAATCTGGAGGGACATGGACAAAGCTGGAGCAGCAAAAACGTAGGAAACGTAAAGAAAAGGCCACGCTGCAGCACGAGTCCCATGCGTGCGCTCATCATACCGTGGCCAGTGCAAGGAGGCTGGGCTTCATCTGCTTCCCCAGAGGAATGAAGGAAGAGCTGCCAAGGTCACTCGGGGTATGCGGTTGGCTGATGTAAAAATTCACAGCATTTCCTAGCCCTTACGGGGAGCGCACGGTCTCCCGGAGCAGATTTGCTGGCTCCTTGCATCGCCGCCTCGTCCCCAGACGTAGCGGTGCAGCAGCAAACTTCAGCAGGAGGACAGTGGGGGCTGCGGCAACGCAGACCAGAGCCTTTCGAAGGGTGCGAGCAGACTGCAGCCACTATCTCTGCCTGTGGGTTGCAGTAGAGACAACGCATTCATTTTGCTGTGCCTTGCGAGGGCACTCCCTCTTCCCCCCTACCACTCCCCACAAGACCACTAGCATTTTGAATTAAGTGCTATGTGTAAGTATTTCATTCACCCTTAGAGAGATATGGGCCAAACCAACGTGCATCGCTGTCAAGAATCCTGCTGCCTTAGCCAAACTCAAATCATTTATTTCTGGTGTTGTTACCCAAAGAAATTGCCTATTTAACAGACGAGAACAGCAGTGTAACACAGACCAGACACTTGGAAATTTAGTACAACATATGAAACAGTGTCTCGCAGAATGGTAATTAAAAAAATGAACATAAAATTGACTTGGCTAAGAATACTGTCATATGGCTAAAATGCACATGCTAAGCATATGTTAGGCATTGTACGGCGTATCCGCACGGGTATCCCAAGGCTTGGTGTTCAGATAGCTTGGATTTAACTGTCTTCGAAATACCACTGTCAGAAGGGGGTTTAGAGCCAAAATCAAATGGGAAGCCATTCCTTACTTCAGAAGGAGAGTAATCATACTGGAAGGTCTCAAAACTATTAGGTTTGTCAGAGGGAATAAAGCCGCATATTTATTAGTTGAATGCCCCTTAGCACACAGGAGTGTTTGGAATAATCTGAACTACGTATTTGGATTGGGAAGAAAGAGCTTATTGTTTGCCGGGGAGGGGGAAGCTCTGGCGGTAGCAGACACCTAAGTAGAGAAGGGGCTGTTGTGCTCTCAGCTAAAGGGGGAAAAAAATACAACGTGCAAAAGTCTCTCTCCCCAAACAATATGGTGACAAGACAGGGCACAACAATGTCCGAAGCCATCACAATCCATTACACTGGGAGCGCTACTGGCAGTGAGATTAAGTTATATTAATAAAGTATTTAACAGTCTAGACCTGACTTTCTGTTACATCTGTCCAAGCACAGCCACTTGCATCTGTGCAAGATGAGCACTTGGCACCGATGGACATAGTTGGTCTCAATAAATAAAAAAAAAAACCTGCAGATTTAATTGAGCACAGCGAGGGCAAGTTATTTTGTGTGTTACGGTTGGTAGCATTAACGTGAAGTTCTAAAGGCACCTCTGTAAATCACAGGACACATCTCCAGTGACTCTTCCTGCCATTACAAGCTAGGCAGTGGAAGAACGGAGAGGCTGGATTTTAAGACTGTACTCCTAGGAAACTACTGCAGTTTGTATGAGAAACTGAGGGCTTATATATGCTGAAAACCCACATCCCTCTTCAGAGAGACAGTGCCCGACGGGGACAGCTACAGGACAGCCCACACCGCTTACTCTCAAGACCCTGATTTTGCTGTCCCTCTCTGAACATTGTCAGGTCGCAGCCAAGGTCCAAAATATCGCCGCCTTCTCTGACAGGGTGCCAACCTGGGTGCCTGCAAACGGCCTTACAAACACATTGCGCGTTTGCTCGAGAAAAACAGCAAGCAATCCTGTCATTAAAGCCTCTCCAGAAACTGAAGGAGACGCACAGCCCACCTCCTCTAACGACAATGCTGTCGCGGAAGGGATGTCAACCTCAGCTCTCACTGCTTCCTCTGGGAGGCAAGCACCGAATCCTGCAGACAGCCTTACCCCCCCTGCAGCTGGGCACTGCCGACCCGTGGGACTTCAGGCTCCACATGCAGCGAGGCTGCTGGGGAGGCTGCCTAAGAGCTTGTGGGCAAGTGCTCAGCTCATGCCAGCTGCCCTTGACTGTAACCGTGTCATCGAGAAGCAGCGCCACGGGCAGTTCTGGACACCCAGAAGAGGACAGGCAGATGACAGCCTGTTCGGGCAACAGCCCACGAAGCTAACCCAAGAGACGGCAGGGACCGAAAGGAAATGAAGTGACCAAAATGGAACTGTTTTAAATGATACTTTACGTTCAACTCAAATTTGCTAAATTGGAAATGGTTTTAATTACATGCTTTTAAATGCTGACAAAGAAATTGCCAAAGTGTTTTCACAATATGACAAAGATAAGGTTGTCTGGATTGGGCCAAACAACTTTTCCTCTCCTCCCCTTTTCCCTAACCTATCTCCATGCAGCTCCAAGGGAGGACAAAAGGGGAGGAGTGCAGGCACAGAGCGCGCAGAGTTGGAAGCGACTGCTGTAAGAGCAAAGGCAACAACAGCCGTAACAGGAGAAAGTGGAAATGGCTCCGCCAGAAAAGAAAGGGAAGGAGAGCTCCTGGCATGGGCTGAAATGAATGTCCCCTGCAGGAGGACAAAAAAGAGGACATCACGCTTCTGAGCACTGGCGTGTGATGACAGGGGAAGACACAAGTTTGACATTGACTGCAGATGCACAGAAATTCATGAGCAAAGCATGATACATACACATTACATACACATACACATCCAAATCACAGCCAGGAAGCAAAAGACATGTTCTGCACCCATGCAATGTATTTTACTTCTTCCCCTGTTCCCACTTAGCTCTTTGGGAAGGCAGAATCAGTACTGCATCCATTTACTTTTTATTTTTTATTTTTTTTTTACTCATTTCATCAGTGGACAGGGAATAGAAAAGTTTTCTTTTGTCCCAGCCTGGACACAAAATCTGCATAGATCTAACTCTTCTGGAAAAGGAGCCAGCGAAACACCTAGCAAGAACACAATGCCGGCTAACAAAAGAAAAGCTCAGGGCTGATAAAATCAAGCCTCACATGAGCTTGTTTCAGGTGGCTGCGCGAGGGAGGAAACTGCTTCTTCAAACAATGGGCGGCCGCCTGCCACCAGCCCGATTCACGCTGACCGCATCCCGGCTGGGGCGGTGAAGTCGTGCTGCGCAACTGGTTGGGTCCAGCCCGAAGAGTATGGCCAAGAAACCGTGGACTGGAGTCAACAACCCCGGTGCCACACCGCACCGATTGCCCCAGCTGGTAACAAACTGCAGATACAGCTGGATAAGGCCCAGCAGAGCCACTGCCTCCGATGCGAATCCTCCCAGCGGGCTTCGGCATGCTCCCTTTTCTGGCAACTGCAGCGCCGTGTGTCCAGCTCGCTCAGTGTTTTCCAGGATGCATCACTTCCCCCTAGTTTCTTTCAATGCTCTGGAAGCCGTAAGGCATTGGGAGTTAGAACAGCACACTGGGTCACTGCCCTGAGGAGAAACATCGTCTGCCTCGGCACCCTCGGGACCTGCAAAATAAGGTGGGCATTCGGCCACCCAAAGCATCTGTACGGTGGACTTCAGCAGCCACCGGCCTCAGCATCCAAATGCAGCTCCCCAGACCAGCCTCCTGCAAACAGCAACTCAATATGGACACAGAGCAGCTGATTTTTAACCTTTTCCATTTTGCTAACAGAAGGCGGGGGTCCTAAAGGAAGAAAGTCAGTCCACCAACTTATTAGTTCTTGATTATCTTTACCTCCTGAATCGCCAGCTGCTTAGGAACAGGCCACCCACGCTCACAAGTCGGAAGCCCCTGGCCTCAACTTGCCGTTCCCTCCGACGCTGAGCAACAAATGCGAAGGTGAAACGTGACCCTGAACTACAGCCTCGGAGACGTTTGAGCTCTTACGGATACTCAGCCCAACACGAGGCAGTTTTCCTGTAGGCTGCGTTTAGCAGCTTGCCTTTGTTGCGTTACGGGAGAATAAACCCCACAGTGAGCTCCAAGCTACTTCGGTTGGGCGATTGTAAATTCCAGAGGCCAGATTTTGTTGTCAGTTGCATAAAACATAAAAACAACTATTTCAACAGAATTACTCCACATGCCTGGCCCTTAGTCTCAACCAGTAATAGGGCAGATGCTGGCAAGATAAAGAGGCCATCTATGCTATCATTAATGAAGTTTCAGGTAAAACATGACGCAACATTATTTCAAAATCCTGACATATTGCTACAGGTATTTGGTGCTCTTCCCTTAATTACAATTGCTGGAGAGCATTTTTATTTTTTTTTCCTCTCCAGCGTTTGCTTGCCTGAAACCTAATGACTGTGTTAGAAAGAGTGCATCTGGACGGACTATTTTTCTTTACTCATCACTGTCATTAGTCTCCAAAACTTACAGAAAGGAGAACAGACTCCTTTTTGGATAGATGGTTAGAGTCAAGACCCTCTCCAAAGAATTACTGGAGAAGTAAGGGGGAATCTCATCTGCTAATCCACCCATTGTACAAACTCAGCCCTCTATTAAACAAAAGTTGCATTAAAGCAATTTACCCACGCCCCCCCTTTCCTTGATTTCTTTGCAGCACTTTCATAAGATAAGCTCCCTCATTACCAATAGAGCCACGGTTGTCAAAGAAGCCAGTTGTTAAACAACACTTCGCAGCGATGCTATTAAAGCTTCCGGATAAAAGCTGCTAACAAGTGCAAAACAACTGCCTGGCATTTCCATCTGAGATGCTTTCCAAAGCTCCCTAGGCCATGCTTCAAGGAGGTCTGCCTATTAGGGGAACACCGCGCGGCAAACAGGCTGGAGACACGCTGCCCAGGACTTGCCAGCCCCCCAGCTAAGGTACATGTTCCACATCTCCCATGCTGTTACGGCTTTGTAATAAAGCGGGGAGCTGAGAGCCCACAAGTCACAGTCGTGAAGGACATAAAAACACCAAATCCACCACAACGCTGGTATTTCACACAGACTGACAACAGAGGATGAGCATAAATACCAGGGGCTACAAGATGGGACTGGTACCCCCCCGGCCATTTAACACTCACTCCAGAGTTTCACAACTAAAGATACAAAAACCCCAAAGTTAGTTTAAGAACTTTAACAGGACTTTTTGCCCATGCAAGAGATTTTGTTCTGCTCGGGTTGTGTCAGACCAATTACAACAGACTCTAATCTGGGACATTAAAACATTTAGCCCCGACCAGCATTTTCACCAATCTCAGAGCTTACACGTATACAAAGTTATTTAAAGCTCCGCACTGTGAGCGCGATCGGACCATACCCGTGCTGGCAGGACTTCTCACCAACCCCAAATTTTGAAGTACCATGTGCAAGCAGCGTGATACGGGCCTATCATTGTTACATTCTCTTGGTGACAAAACTATGGGATTATGCTATGCAGGGCGATACTGAAAAAAAAGAAAAGAAGAAATATAAGGCTGCTAGAACATGTGCAGAAAAGAGTTAATTAAATTCAGATTCGCTGAAGGAGAAGGAAAATAGAAATAAAAAGTTGACCCCCCAAATCTACTGATACATTGGCACCAGTTCAAAGAGGAGTTATCCAACTATCATTTTTCTCAATACTGTAAATACCTAAACTTCAAGAAAACCATTTGCTTACTTGCTTTTTTCCATTTCACTCTAATTTAAAACACCAACTTAGTTAACAAACAATCCTCCCAGAAGGAGAATAATGGTGGGAACTCTTTTACTATCTGATTTTAAACAGGCACACTCATCAGTGTATCTTCCCAATTTCCTAATAAGGACTCTGCAACACCCAGAAATTCCAGTTCCTTCAGGGAATCATCCTAGATTTTTATAGTGAAACTCATGCACGCTGTGAAAAGACTCGGGGGTAAAACAACTACTTGGAGGGTTTAGTCTTGACGATGTCCTAGTGACGGTGCCTTCTGTAGCTGCAAACACCAGGGACTCCAGCCGCTGATGGAGGTTCGCATCCTGCACGACGCTGGGACTACATACACTGTAATGATTTTACCGGGGATGAGGAGTTCAGCGTTAAGCACTTTGAGGCGGGGATCAGGACTCTTTCTCCTAGGAGTCTGCGTGGCAAATTAGAAGTGACCACAACTATGAAATCTTACAATATTCGGAGACCACGTGGGGTTGTGGGATCTATTGTCCGCAGACCCTAATGGAAAATGGATGAGCTGGTTTTGTGGTGGAAGCCCCGTCCCCTTCAAGGGCGCCAGATTTCTCAAGTCAAACACTGACACTTGGACCCCCACCACGCCTGCCAACACGCGCAGGTTGACGGCCACCTCTTCAGTATATGGTGCCTGTTTTCACAGGAGCAGCGATGATACTCCAAGCAGTATCTGAGGCAGACAGGGAGAATAAAGAAAAGGACGTGGAAGTAGTCAGTGGCATCTGAAGCTATCCATTTCGACAGCTTACCATCTCTTGCCACCAGATCCAATCTTTTGGCTTCCTTAACCGAAGCAGTTACCTAAGAACCCCGTGCTTTATTTCATCCAGGCTCTCACTACTCCTGTACACACCCTAGCAGATCAGTCATATTTAAATCCAGTTTGTTCCGCTCCAGTTCACTCTGCTCCCATTTTCAATACAAACTGGAAAATCCTTCTTGGCTCTACCACCCCCAAGGACCAGTCACTCTCCCGCCCCCCAGCCCTGCTGCCAGAGGTGCTAACGTAAGTCACCACTTCTCATGCTTTAGCCAGGAGACTGTCTTTGCTAAATACCACCTGCAAGGCCTCCACCGAGAGCCGGGTGCTTTTTGTTGACCATGAGGAACTGACAGTTCACAAGAGCTACTCTTACGTACTGCTGGTATCAGCGATCATAGATAAACAACTCACCTATCTTCTCTAAAACCAATTAAATAAAGTGTGTAGCACCGGTGTAAGTCCATGGACAGCCCTATTTTATGGAGACTGCTCCACTTGGCCAGTCTCATGGCACGTCCAAGAACACGTCCCCAGCATGCCCAGCAGGGCGATGTCACGCAGCCCGACCAGCCCCGGCAAGGCTCCTGTGCTCACGAGGCACTCTGGGGATACTGGCCTGGGTCATGGGCTCTGTTTAATGGCATCGCCATACTTCTACGCCCACTGTAATTAGCGAGACAAATTAGTCCAGGTGCCGTACCGGAGTGAGCAACTTAATTCTGCATTCACTTGCACTGAGCTGTAACGTTCAGCGGGCAGGAGGCCACACTCGGCTGGTCCTTTGTGCTCCTTCCTGATCTGTAAGGTTCACGGGATTCCTTTTAAAGCCAGGAAAAGCCAGCACAAATATTTGTCTTGACATTCTGCACAGCACAGCCACCGGTTATTCACCACGAATGTTTTGGAGCAGAGAACGCATTTTTCTACAGGTCTGCTCATCACCGGCTAGGGAGAGGCAGGGTGTCTGCAAACTGCAAACACCGGGCAGGAGAGAACCGAAATTACATGGCAAAATCTACCTAGACACATAGACCTCCTTACGCGTATGGATGGATGGCACATATGTGTGTGGCGTGTACATGCACAGAAGCCAGGCTATCTGACCCCAGCAGATACTACCTGCAATTCAGGCCATAAGAACAGAAGAATTTATTTTCCCTCAATGCTAGCAGAGAATGCTGCTTGCCAGAACAGCTCGCTATATTGTATGATAACTGAATGAAGCTAATTTTCAGCAGATTCTATCTAACAGCTCTTAACTGGTAGAAATAGTTCAAGGTCTTCAGAGTATACAGTGTTGCATAGCCCCTGATTCACACATTCTGCTAATAACTGCCAGACAATTGTATTGAATTTATTCAAAAACCATTAGCTGCAGAAATTTGTATTCTTCGATTCTGCCTTCAGGTACATGCTATATTACACTTATATTAAGGTTAATGTGCAATGCCAATTCTTTCACAAAGGAACTGTAAATATTTGAAGCTACAGTATCTCTTACTAAGGTGTCTGTTTTACAAGTTTATTGTTTCTCTCTGGCAATTCCCCTTTCATCCCTGCCCCTGCCAGGAGAGCCGGGCTGGAAAAACGGTGAGTACATTAGAGCAAATACGGGCACATTTTAAGGGAAGTATTCGAGACATCCTTTGTACAGCGTGCATATGCTACCAGCATTACAAGGATTTTTTCTTTCATCTGCTCCTTCAGAGATGAGACTCCAAAATACTTAAAAACTGCTTTATAAATATCCTTCGAAAAACCATCACTGCATCTTCAGAGCGCTGCCGTGTTAAACGCCTGCCACTGAGGAACGATGTTAAACTTAGGGAGGAGTCAGAGGTGGGAGCTGAGGAGCACAAGTAGCACGAACGCAAGAATGTTTAAACAAGGGAACCCCGGCGTGAGGCTGGGGCATGTGGGCACTTTTATAGAGAAATAATACACACGTACCATTTACGTTATAAAAAATGCTGCAGGTAGGCAGGCTTCTGTAATTTATCTAATACTCTTTTTATATTTATGCTTCCTTAGGTTTCAAGCAATTTATTAAGTTTTCAGCCTTGCCCGCAGCAAAAAGGATAAACAAAAGCAGATGTTAAACTTTTTTTTTTAAGGGCCCGCCAACCTCCTGCAAAGCGTGCAACCAGCTGGGAGAAGCACAGACCAGGCGCGCCACCCTCTCCTCCTGGAGCAAGCTCCGCGCCGAGCCGTAACAGCGCATGCCATGACCCACGGCACGTCGGGTAGGTCTCACCTCTTTGGAAAAAGGCTGTTCCCTCCGTTGTTTCCAAAGATTTTGCTAGAAATGTGTTTTGTTGGCCAATGGCTAAGGAATCCCCAAGAAGAAAGGGGCCTGGAGGACAAGGATGAGCAGGAGATTGAGGGTGACACGTCCCTAGCTGGTCACAGGGGACACAGGGACAGACTTCAGGAGCATTTCCACCAACAAAAGGCAGAGCTATCGAACTTGGTATTGCTCAGTGGGGGATAACCAACAGATTACTTCTTCACTGCATCTTCACTGAAGGGCTCACGTTAACATTAAACAAGGAGAAGCTTCAGGAAAACGTGTGCGTGAGCCCTCAATAGCCTCACTCACAAAAGAGGAGGAACCGCGTTGCTGCACAGGGGTTGCTGGAAAAGCGCAGGGAGCTAAAAATGGGTTTCCAGAAGATGGTGTCTCCATGCAGGCATTGCACGGAGGACACGACCACGCAGCAGAGTACGTTATCAGGGCCCGTGCACGGTGCCAGCCAGGTTAAAGCCAGCTCCCGGCTGCAAGCACGTAACAGAACTGGTTGGGCTTGCGTGGGGCCAGCTCGGGGAGCGGGTGGAGGAACCGCATCGGTCTCTGCTCCCATCCATCCGGACACACCTTCAGTCAAAGGGGCTGTGTGGGGAACGGGCATGGAAGGCTATGGCACTTCCCACCATTACACTGATTCCCCTTTTATTGTTGCAGCCTGAATTCTGGAGATGGAAACCACCTAATAAACACTTGCACAACCCGGTCTTTATTTTAACACAGGGGCTGTCTCTCTCCCAACAATCTCCCAAGACCCGACAACCTCACATCCTCGAGATTCAAAGGATGCAAAATTCCCCTCAACAAACAATGGGTTGCAGGTTCCCTCGCTCTGGTACCCCATCGTTTCAGAGAAAAAGATTCAGCTATTTCCTATTTTGTATAAATCAGGAAAGCCTCTGAAACAAACCACCTAACCCCCCCTGTTACAGCAGCTGTTTCTCAAACATTAACAGCTTGCAGATTAAAAGTCTAGGAAGGCAAAAGGGGTGAGAAGGGAAGGGGAGGGGGGTAGAAAATCCCAGCTCACAAGGTGCAGCTGAAAATAACAAACGGCTTTGAAACCAGAAGGGCAACTCAGCCTTACTCCAGCGGCGCTAGTGAGCACCCACATAATGAATTGGGGATTCCCCGTGTCACGGCCGGCTCAGAGCGCGAATCGCAGAGTTCCAGCGAGGATCAATAACTGTCAGAAGGAGAAGAAAGTGAGCACTAAATTCGCTCGCCTTTCATCTTCAACAAATGGAACAGAAAATCTGATGGATGACAGAACCTTTCGTTTCTATAGCGTTCTTGTTGAACTAAAGACTAGTGACACTGAGATGATTTTCGACATGCGCTTCTGCAGATTCAGAAGCAATTATAAAAATAAAAATAAAAGAGTGCCGTTACAAAAAAAAAGCCTCCAAACCAAAAGTAATAATTCAGAAGGGGAGTTAAATAAAAAATATTAATGAAAGCCTGTGCCAATGGTCAGCCCCTAGCATGCAAGAGTGCACAGTTTTGGAAGCATGGAGTACATTAAACACAACACACCCCTTGCCTCCCCCGTAATTAAGTTAGAGATGTGAGAGCAAAAGCAATAGAGGCTGTCTGCTTAGTTTCTCTGCTTGGCAGGGCACCACACACACATGCACACAATTTCTCCTATCCTCCATTTGTGAAAGGGAAGAAGAAGAAGAAAAAAAAGCCCAAATGAACAGATAAACAAAAAAAACAAAGCAAACAAAAAAATCCCAGATTTCAAAGAACGAACATGCTACTGCTCAAAGAAATGCCAAAATCTCTTCTCCATCCTTTTATTCCACTGTAGACAGTCACTCAACCCACCAGGAAAATTATATTAAGAAAACAACAACAACAGAAGGGAGACAGGACCTTTTGTACAATCCAGCTGGCTTCTGTACCTTGACTTTCATATCAGATATTTACTTTGGCACGTGGGTAGTGGGGTTAGGGGAAACATCTCTGGACACCTCATGACATACTTCACCGTGGTGTAACAGTTCAGAGCACTGAGGTACACCTCTGATTGTTGCCCGTGAATGCTGAACACGCAATATAATAACCTACAGTACCTTTGCCTTGTATGATATCACACAAACAAGCCACAGGGCAAGAAGGGAAAAAAAAAAAAAAAAAAACCACCAAGTAACCACCAACTGCAGTCCCAGCAAAGAACGTGATCGGTCTTCAGCCTTATGATGTGGATTCAGCCAAAGAGGCGGTGTTACTCAAAACCACTGCTCACATGGACTTGGGACCAAGACGCTTTCTTCTAGTTTATCTTCATGAGCGCATGTGCTGCAGGGGTCTTCTGCACTGCGAAAAGGCACCTGCAGCCTGCGTGCGGGGTATGTGCCGCAGGGCCCAGCTCAGAGAGGCATCTTTCCACCCCTGAAATGGAAACTTAAAAGCCTGCAAAACAAATGCAGTGACTCAACTGGGTATAAGGGCTCGTTATAAAGTTCAGAAATTGGCCTGCACGTACTAATTCAACCTTATGGCTAGTGTGTGAGAAGGTTATTTGTGCTTTCTCAGGGGAATAAAGATATTAAATGACTAGCTCTGAGACACAAGACTAGCTGATGGCAGAGCTGGCAATAATAAAAAAATAAAAGCAGAGAACGAAAAAAACAAACACTGGCCCTTGTATTTTAATCCACAGAGGCCACGCCACACGAAACCGAGATTAGCACGGGCTCTCTAGTATCATTTAATGCCTACCACAGACTCATTGTCTTTGCAGCTCCCCGCGCGGGCTCCGCACCACACCCCGCGGCTTCCCGCTGACGCCCCGGCATGCCTGCCCGACCGCGGCCCTGCGCCTGTGCCCGAGCCGCCCAGCCTTGGGCTGCACTCCTCAAGAGACCTGGAGAGCCAGGAACCCAGTGACACCGCTGCACCACGCTCCTCTGAGACCATAAAGGTTTCCCCATATGTTTCTACAGCCTGGTTTCGTTCGTTCATTTCAGGAGCAAGGCTGAGAGCAGCCGCAGCCTGGTTGAACGTTTAGGAAAAGAGGCTCCTTCGGATATTTCCCCCCCTCCTAAGATCCCATCCTAAAAGAGGTTTAGCAGTGGCCCATCTGAAAATCTGTATCACCTAACAGAGGGAGAGCGCTGTCTGGCGTCCAACATCAGACAATTCTGGTATCTCAATCAAATTCTGGTTTGAGAAATGAGGCCTCGTCTCCATATGAAAAAGATAAATCAATCCAGAATGCCCAAACGCAATTTTAAAGGAGAGTATCTATTCTAGATCAAATACAGATGCAGAATCCACAACTTCAGACTAACAGCGTCTTCCCGGTTTAGCTGAGCCTACTTGGGAAGTGAATTACTCCACGCTAGGCAGAGGCGCCCTTGCTCTCTAACAAAAGCACCCTCACACGGGAGCTTGCCCTGAAGTAACTACTCGAGAGCAAACCCGCGTGTAGTGGAGCCGTTGTTTCCCACAGACTGGAGCCTCTCACCACCCTGTCCCTCCCTAAAAGCTGTAAAACGTTCCTGACACAGACGGGCTGCCTTGCCTCACCTCTCAGATCAGGGCTCCCCGGGCTGGGTTGCGCCGCCGCTCGCAGCAGGCCAAGCGCAATGAGATGCCACCGTTAGACGAACAGCACCTCGCAGCCTGGATTTTTTCACCCTCGCTGCAGGTTACTTTTTTTGTTGCTTCTTGGCCCGTTTTGTAAAACATCCTGCAAGCATATGTTAAAATGAACCGAGGCAATCGGTGTCATCTCCAGCCAGGGTCTCCGCGGCACGTCTCGCAAGGCTGTGCGTGAAGTTTCCAGCGCTGGGCGAGGAGCACCTACCTCGCAGGGCCGCGCTCCCCGGCTGATTGCACAATGACAGCAAGCGTCAGGAAAACTCCAGGTCTGATCTGAGAGCTGACACTGACTCATTGTGTGGGCTTGGGCGAACCACTTAACCTCTCTGCATCTCGGCTTTCCTGCCCATAAACGACGCTAAGGATGCCGAGCTCCCTCTTCCCCCAGGGACTGATACGGAGCCTTGGTTTTGTACGGCACTTTGGAAACATGAAGTGCTACACAAGTGCTAAGTACCATTATCTGGAACATCCACCGTCACCTCCACATACGTGCGCAGCAGATGCTGGTGAGAAGTGGCCCACGGGGAAGACTCCAGTCAAATTGAACACGTGCGTTTACCCCGAGGTGTCACCAGGAGAAGGGCGTAAGGACGACTTACGTTAAGTCCCCTCCTCACAGGAACAGGACTGATTTCTCGCACAGCATTTACCCACTGAAGGGACACCGCAGAGCCTTACGGGAGCCCACTCATCCCTCACAGACAGGTACAGCTCTCCTGGTGACCGCCCAGCGAGAGGAGGGAGAGTGCTCACTTTGGTGACTGTATCTGAAATCTGTGGCAATTTTCCATCACGCCTCCAAATACTCAACCAGAAAAACAGGAACATTTCTCTGAGCTCTTCTCTCCCACCTGTAACAACACCGCATGGCCCTACCTCCCCAGCCTGGGTCAATAAACCCAGGACAAGCACAGCAACATGAGGCATCCAAACCCTCACACCGCCCTGCCTGTCCTCACTCCAGAAGGCAGACAAGCAACATCCAGCTCTTACAAAGAGCTGGCAAACGGGACTGAGCCTGCCCCTTGCTTTGCTAGTTTCCCAGTTTCTCCACAGGTTGGATTTAGGTCCCGCCAAGCAAAGGGACGTGAGAGCACAAAAGCCAAGCTCCATGGGCTCCTCCGGGCACATCCTAGAGCGAGGGTGGGAGACAAAGCGGAGTGGATGCCCGGCTGCTTAGGCTTTATAAAAACCCTTGTTGTGGCACCCAGCAATGTAAATTGGTGTTAAAGATGCTGGTTCATCTTGGACAGCTGAGCTGCAGTCTGCTGAAGGGTTACATACGCTACATGTATCTACAAAGAGCATTTTCAGTGTCCCCATCTCTCCCCACCTACAAGTTCACATAAACTAGAAAATTATCCGCTTGCTAATTGTGATGTCTAGGAAAAGCTGGCCTTGAAAATTACTGACAGCAACCAAATGGATACTTACATGGGCTATACGGCTATCTAGAGGCCATCTCAGGAACATGTTCTGCGGTATCTCTACAAATTGTTTCACCTGCACCAGCAGTTAACCTCTCAAGGAGACAAGGAAGAGCACGGAAGCAGCGAATCTGTTGAGTGCTATTATTATCAGTAATGAGTTTCAAATTGAAGTTGATGGTTATGCATGAATAGAAAGGGGTAGAAATTGCAAAACAGCGCTAAGAAAACACTTTGAAATACTAATGTTATTTTTTTTCCTTCTGTGTTTACATAATGCACGAAACAATGGCAACCTGAGAAATTCATTAGCTGACAAATCTAACTGCTTTCTGTGACCATACAAGCAAACTAATTTGGTGGCAAGCTCACTTGCCAAGATGGTGAATTTTCTGCAACTACTGGAGAATCTTTGTGGAAAATAAACCTTTATTAATTAAGAGTATCGCTTGCTGCTCCACGCAGGGAACGGAAACACATCGCATGTTCCCCATGGCTGCGCAGAAGAGCTCCAGCGCTGACTGGCTCCGAAGAACTGCTCGTGGACGACCTCCAAGACTCAACGCTGAAACTCGTGCATGAGTAACAATCAGCATTTCAAGAAAAATCACGATCTCTTCAGTGATCATTAACTAACAGGAAGCGCAATTCATTTGGCTGCACGAATAATTAATTAGAAATTATTAAACCCAGCCCTACTTAGGATACTTACCCGGGGAACCAAGTGCTACAACATGTCAATAACTTTTGTTTTCTCAATCTCTGAAAGCAGTTATCAATTCAAAACACACCCAAGAGCCAGATTTTCCACGCAGGACCTGGTGTGCGTTTCAGTGCCCAGTGTCTCCAGCCTTGGCCAGCCTGAAAAGGGCAACAACTCACTCTCCCGGCTGTGATCTGCACAGCCAGCCTTTTTCAAAGAGCCCGTGGACACTGCGGTTATTTTTACCCTCTTCCCTCTCTCCCATCAGTGCACAACGCACAGGGAAGGATCTGGGGAGCAACAGCCCACTTTTCGCTTCCTTATCACACTTGAGAGCGCGTCTCTCACCTAGAAATTTTGGGAGAAGCCCGTCCTTGAGCACAAGTTTTGCTGTGTTACAAGTTTCCAGTACTGACGGAGGAGGCAATTTCCTGCCTGGCAGGAAGACACGGAGCAGACCTCCCTCCGCTGCTCCGTCTCCTGTTGGACTGCAGCAGGAATGGCTGCGGAGGAAGGGGATGGGGGCAGGGGAACCGGAGGACTGAAAGCAAGAGAAAGTGCGGGGCTGCGAACATGCATCCAAACACAAAGCAGCCGGAGGATGCGGGGAAACAAAAATGGGATGCATTATTATTCCATAAATTAAGTTAAAGCAACCTCAGCACGTCCCAGAGCTTTAATACCAGGCTGCCGCGCACCGAGCAAGTTGGCTTCCAGCCTGCAAAATGTTTCAACTTCACTCGGCTGAGGCGAGACCCACGTTTATTAAAACAGGTTTATCTTCCTGCAAATAAACCTCAACAGCTTTTGCGCCCTGAAGAAGCAACTTCGGTTTGTCGCCTCCCCCTCCGTGCCTCAGCCCACAACAAACCATACATTCAAGCTGTGATGAGTAAGGAATTACCAGGCGCAGCTCTCTGAACCGTGCCCACACAGGGCTGGTATGCAACAGGTTTCAGTGTTTGTTTTTATAATAAGCGAAGCAAAAGTAGTTTAAGACAACTCAGCTCCTCTTCTCGCCTCTCTCTTCTTTGAAGACAGTCTCTTATTTTGAGACTTAAGCAAAATTGTACAGCGGTTAATAAAATAAAGGGCATTCCCCGACTCGGATTTCAGCCTGTTCCAAGTAATAGATAACTTTAAAATATTCAAGTTTGCCTCTGTTCCATGAAGAAACGCTAATAAAAATTAAAACGCAACCTCCACCTACACATTTTCCCCACTTCTTAAACATCTACCTGTCCGCCTCGTAATCTAACTTTTGCTGATAAAAAAGCAAAAGCAAAAAAAAACCAAAAAAACTTTCCAGAAACAAAGCAAAAACTAACCAAAATTTAAGAAGCGTAAAGCTCAACTTGAACAGCAGACAAGTATGTGGAGAACAGCGTGACCTTTCCTTATCACCCACTGACATGCTTAATCGTTTCCAAACAAAAATGCTATTTTCTGCCACTTCTTCTTTCTGCAAGCACCTCCAGAGCCTGCCTGGCTGGTAAACAGTTAATCTCCCAATATCCCCTGCTGCCTGCGAAAAATCACGGAAACAATTGAGACATTGTCCAGTGAACAAGACTCCCAGGGACTGACATTTTTGTTTATGTCCCAGTTCTCAGCCTGTCAATTTTCACTACGAACGTTAAAAGCCCGGCTCGCACCAATACAGTCTGCCCTCGGCTGAAAAGGCTCCACTTCATTTATTTTATTAAAGCTATGGTCTGTTTATGATTCAGAGCTCTCCCCGTCCGCGGACCTGCTGGTCCCATCCCCCTGCCTTCCCTTCTGCCCTGCAATAGCCACTTCCTAACTCCGAGGAGACTTTGCAATGCCTCTTTCAGGGAGAGTGCCAGGAAAAAACCCGACACGTATGTTAAACACCGGTGTTGGTACTTTGTTGGGGTAAGGAAACGCACTACTGCTTCCATTTCTTTACTCTAGTCCCTTAAAATAGCCTCTGATTATTAACTGGGTGTAGGGTAGAGGGGAAGGGAGCTGGATACCAACCCGGAGTGGCAGGAACTTAAAAAAAAAAAAAAGAAGAAAAAAAAAACCACACAGCCACTCCCGGTACCCAGCAGCAAAATAGAAAATACATGTAATGGAGTAAAACAAACATCTTGGAGCAAAGCAGCATTTTCGCTGTTGCTCCCTGGCTGCGTTTCCTGTCTGCGTTTTCATAATGACGGGAGCGTCAGGCCCAAAATACATCCCTCTCCTTCACCCCCGCCGCTCTCCCCCCATTCCCAGCACTTCTTTTTTTTTTTTTTTTTTTTTCTCGTTACGCTCTCAATACTTTATCTCCATGAAAAGCACACACAGCGGTCACCAGCGTTTCCTGTTTGCCGAGTGTGCTTTAACTATATCACACCCTACGCTGCTGCGCTGGAATGCACAGCATATGGCATTGTGAAAGGGTTTACTGTCGAATAATGGCAGCAATGCAGTCCTGCTGGTTTATATCAAACCCTGTCACTCTCTTCACGGAGGTCTCTCTCTTGCTCTCCGAGAGGCGAGGTAAAACACACACACACACACCCCATGCTACCTCCAGCCTCACTTAGGACCTCAGCAGAAGCAGGATCGAGACCTGCAAAGTCAAGGCGAGACTGCAGCTTGTAAAGCTGTGACTTGCAGCCACTCCTGATTTGCTTCCACTCCCAGAATATCCGCAGGATGTTGCATCCCTCCCCAGGTGTACGAAGGGGCCGTGAAGAAGTTTTTAGCTCCTGGCTGTGGCTGGTTCCTGGGGACACACGCGGCCCCGGTGCCAGCAGCCAGCACGGGCTGTGGACCGCCGCGTGCCCGAGCCCCTGCCCGTGGGGTGGCAGGGCTGCGAGCCCCAGCGACCGCCTAAACCACATCCAGGAGAGCAGTTTAGTCTCTCCCTGCTTCCAAAAATCAGCACTGATATATTTGTTTATGAAAACATCCACTCAAAATCCAAACACATGCCACCGCCTTTCACTTTGGGTCAAAGTTTCAGAAATGCATTCTTGTTAAATTGCTCAGAGGTTTATTTTTGTTTGTTCTGCGTTGTGCTTTTTTTTTTCTTAAGCAAGTTTAAAAGAAAAGGACTATCAAATAAATAAATAAAGTGCTGCTTCCAACTGCAGTCAGGTTTAACTAAGAAACTCACAAAGGTTACACTTCAAAGTCTTTTTTGTGCAGATCTTGAAATGCCTTCCCATGCCTGGATGCATTCGGCCAGCAGACGCTGAAATAAGGAGCAATACTTTTAAAGCCCATTGAAATGCACCCATCCACCCTCCCTTCAGAAAAGGAAGCCTTACTTAATAGGCATTTATTATTGCTGAACTAGGGTTGAAAGTTCAGTGTCCTTATAGACCAAAATTATCAAGATTTCTGAGTTTGCAGCCCACGTTTAAGTCCTAATGAGCTATTGTACCACGCTCACTGCTATTAACTCTTTGATGTCCAGGACTTGTGTTGCTCCTTTCGGTGTCTCACAGGTGTCCAAGGGAAAAAGCGCAGCGCTCACCTGTACTGGAGATGAACAACTCTATTTTTTGCCTTTAGTCCCCTCCGGCACAACAAGCAAAGACAACTACAGCATTAAACATGCATGCCGAAGACAGGACGGCCCAGCAGTTCGGACTGTGAACTTGGAGCCCGGGGACCTGTACATCACTCCCAGCTGTGTTTCAGTCCAACACGGAGAACACGCTACTGTTCCGGGAAAGGGATGTGAGGATGCGGTGTCCATCACATCGCACAAGCCCAGCAATCGCACCGCCACCCTGCCTCACGCTGCACGGCCCCCGTCTGTCCAGGACCTGAGCTCTTTGGGGCAACCACCTGCCCTTCTGCAAGTAGCTTGCTTATTAAATCTTCCGGAACACAGGTAACAAGCGATAACGAAATGATTTTAAATTTGCACCTGGCACTTTGACCTGCTCGTTTTGCAGTCAGAGCGGCGTCACTAACAGGCTTGGGAGGTGCTTGGGAAGAGGAAGGTCCCCAACTTCCAGCCCCAGACTGAGGTGCCTGACCCCAGCCACCAGCAAACAGGAGCAGGAGGGTGTTTAAATGAAGAGGCATGAGCCCAGCTCAGCACCCAGGAGAGGAGCAGCCAAGTTGGCCAGAAAGCCAACAGGGCACCAGGCCTGTGGCCATCCTCCTCTCGTGTCGGTGCCGGGGCTGCTCCCTGACATCTCACCATTTACTCATCCCACAGATGCCCGAGCACTGCGATCTGAGGTGTCCAAACGGTCGCCTACACAGAAACACGGCTTAACAGCCCATCTCGCTGCGAGTGGACACTCCCTGGACGTGCTCCGGGCATGACGGGCAGAACAAGTTACTGCAGGGCGAGCTTCACCCTGGGCTTCCAGCAGCCCTGCCACAGGAACTGCCCGGGCACACACTCAGCTCGGGAACAGATGTGGGAAACTTCGCCTTCAGTCCAGGTGGGATCTGCTGCCTCACGTTCACCCCTCAGGCACCAACTGTGGAGCAACTGGCGTGCCTCGGATCCACACCAGAGCTTATCCCAAAGTAACCTGTCCTGGTCATCAGAGCCCTTAATGAGGAGCAGGTTATTTCATGTCCAGTGAACGACTTCCCTCCAGAGAGCTCAGCATGCCTGAAAAGCACCAGGATGGGGAGTCAACAGGGAGCGGGCTACAGCCTTAGCAATTCAGACTCCTGCTTGCTTCATGTTAGTTAACCGTGGAGATGTAGGCATGGCCAACATGCAGCGGAAGTCCTGCCGCCAGGGAAAGCTCAGGTGCACTGCACCCATTTTGGGTTTTCTAATGGTTCCCTGTGCATCCACGCAGCTGCGTGGCAGGAAAAGCATTCAGGGCTGTATATGCAAACTAAAGTTTTGAGGCTTCCAGGTCCCTTCACTCTGCTCTCCTCCCTCAGACACCATTTCCATATCACAGGGAAGTCACGGCCCCATAGCACACAATACTGATATCGCTGAGCTCTGCAGATGTGCAATAGGACAGACTTGGGTTGTTTTGTCTTCCCTCTCCCAGACACTCTCCTCTCGGTCAGGGGAGATTTCATACATTTCCCAGTGAGTTACAAGAGACCAAAACCCTCCTTCATACTCACAACATATAGCCTTAGCTCCGGGAAGAAATATATCACAGGGACAAGCTCCAAAGGAGAAGAGCTCAGGACATGCTAGTCTGTCCCTCCATCCCTGTCCTTTCTCAGTACTTGCTTGATGGGGGACAGGCCAAATCCACGACCATCTCTCAGGAAGGGTTTGATTTTATTTATTTCTTTTTTCATACAGATGCTCAATTCCAGTGTCCCAGTTCAAAAAGCATCACTATACGAGAAAATACTTCGAGCACATGCTTAAATGCTGTCCTGAACATGGACAGACATCAGCTCATGTGTAATGATTTCTTGAACCAAGGCCTAAAAAGTAAAAAGGAAGGGGAAGGGGAAGCTAGTTTCCACAGTAATAGTACTCGAGAAGTCTTTGAGTCTTGCCAACAGGAAAAATGCATGTTAGAGAGCTGCTCCACTCTCCTAGGAAACTAGCACAGACCAACATCTTCCTGCAAGCCAGTGCAGCAAGGCCTGGGGACACAGGCGAGTCCTTAATTTGCACTAAGAGCAAGGTAGAGAGTTAGGATTGCAAAGGAAAAAAAAAATAAAGGAAAAAAAAATAAGCACTATGCTAGGATTTGGTTACTTCTTAGATCCATCAGAGCATCAGGGAGGCAAACCAGAAAGCCCTCTACCTCTGATGTGCACACATACATCTGTTCAAACCATACATGTGCCCAGGTTTGGTACCAGCGCATCACTCATTCTCTCTCTCCTTGAGAGGTGAGCCTGACTGCAGAGCTACCATTTGCTGGTTCAGCTCCCCAAAACTTCCCAATTCTGAGAGAGAAAAAATAAGGCACATCTGCCACAAGCATTCACGGACACGCAGGGTCTTCCCAGAGCATAAACAGCACTGAAAGTAACTTTCTTCTAAGGTCCAACATATGTTAAAACTTTAGGTTTAGATCTGAAAAACTACCTCTGTCTTTTTGTTTGGTTGGTTTTGTGTTGTTTTTTTTTTTTTTTTTTCCTGTCAGGTCACATTGGGTGGTGGGGTTTTTTTGCACACCTCTGAAAATGTGGATATAGAAGTCAGTGTCTCAAAATGACCTTGGGAAAGTTACTTCACATCTTGCTAGCTGCACTGGTAAAATGGAGGCATGAGCAGCGCTTCCCTGGCTCAGGAGATTCTGCTCATGATCTGATGGCTGATTTTGCTCACCGATCTGTCAAGTACAAGTGCAGCTTCAATGCGAGCTCCCCTGGAACCAGCCCTGGTTCCAGCCAGCCACAGAATCAAAAGCAAAGTCTGTTGTACAACATTTTCAGTGTAGTTTCGTGAAACTAGGTACTGAACACTGTTTGGAGAAGAGATTAGGGGATTAGTTGTTTTATGAAGGCATCATTCCTAGCTTTTTGCAACACCTCTAATTCTTCAAAGGCTTTCCAAGGTGGGTCTGCCCCCTCCCTGTAGGTCTGCACAGGACCGAGAAAGCATGCCTCCTTCTCGTTACACAGCAGCTCACTAAGCAGCTCCGGGTCCTTCTGCAGGAGAGAGCACAGGTGCGTACAGTCTGGAAAGTGAAGTGTTTGATGAATAATCCAATCCCAGACCGCCGGTACTGCTGAGAGGAGCAACAGTCCCGGGCTTGAGCAACTCAGCAAACAAATAGTCCTGAGCCCAGCAATGCCAGCTTCCTTCCTCTCTTTTTAATGGTAAGTACGTGCTGTTTTCTTTGCTACGGCACCTGGACACAGCACACAGATCTTGTTTAGACAGAAAATAGGAGGTTTCAGTTCAAGTGGGCTCGTCTGCATGGGGAAGTTTTTGTGCGAGGGCTCGAGTGTGAATTAAAAAAAAAACAGAGAACAACTATTTCGAATTATCTCTCCGTGTGGACACTCTCATTCAGCACTAAGAGTTTCTTTGTGTGATTTAGCTTAATCCGTTTCCAAAGCGGATTAAGTTAAACCGCACAAAGGGCCTCTTACTGCTGAATGAGAGCGGCCGCATGGAGAGATAATGAGGAATAGCTATTTGGAGACAGCTACTTCCACCAGCTATTTGGGCTTTTCCACCGGCCCAAGGCTACACCAGGAATGTAGCAATTCGGGCAAAAATGGCGCGGCAGCCTCATCGTACCCACTAAGCCTCCTGCTGCTCGCACTGCCGCCAGCAGGGCCTCTGGCTCCTGACCCAGCTGTGTGATTTAGTCCCTGTCCCCCTCAGCTCCCACACGCATCCAGCTACGGATGGGCCACACGGCTAGATGGACCTGCAGCCAGTGGCCACGCCAGGCCTGCAGGCCTCGGCACACGTCCTCGATGTGACCAACACAGCCGGGCTGCTGCGGCCCTCACGCGGGGCCCAGGCTCGGCCCACTGCGCTCCCTTGGCTCCTCTCGGCACGGCAGCCACACCGCAGGAGAGCGGGTGCCTAATTTTGGGCCCACGCAAGTCCCCGCAGGCTAATCTAACACGTGTGCTCCTGCACAACGCACGCTGCCTTGTGACTGAATCCTTTTCAAATCACAGCCCGGGTTCCTCTGTGCTAAAACAGTCTCCTGAAGCCTCTTTCCAACATAGTTGTCTACCTTGAAACGCAGCTCTGCTGTACCCCAAACTACTCAGAAAGGAGCAGAATTCAGAGACTCGTTTGCATCACACTCAGGACACAGTGGTTATTTTATAAACAGAGGATACAAGAGGGAAGCCTGCAATAGATGCACTTCCAGCCAAGCTGAAGACTGCATCGTTATGTTTTAGTTAATGCTCTCTGATGAGCAAGCGTTCACAAATCTCCACCCGTCAGCCAGAGCCCTACGAATGCCCCGCACCAGGTTCTCCAAGCCCAGCCACATAATTCACAAGAAATGGATGCTCTGCAGCACACACCAACACACCTACCCAGCTGCCTTCTCCAAGAGCACCGCTTAGGGTTGCCAGCTCCTAGGATTTTATAGCCAGTCCAGCACTACTTGCTATTTTTCCTTAAAGCGCAGTAGCCTTGAAGTCAAGTGTTTAGGGAAGAACCTCAGCCTCCACTTACAGCACACAGCAAGCCCCTGAACTGCTGCAGAGAAAAGTTTGAGAATGTGAGCAGAGTATACCCTGCAGGCTCAGGAACCAGAGAACAAATAAAGAGAATACAAAATGTATTATTTAAGAAACAGAAAACAAACAAAAAAAAACCCACACCAAAAAACCCCCACCAATCCTCATGATCCTTTGAGACCTGACTCATGATCCTAGAACAATTGGGGTTGGCAGTACTATATGTTTTACAGCATTTATTCACAGCTGAAATATCCCAACATCCAAACACTTCAGCGTTCCTGGAGCCGCTCGCAGATCTCTTGACTGCAACTAAGCGTGACAATTTGTCCCAGCTGCCAATCCAGCCCCAAGGTGTCTTCTGAAGGTGCTTTAGCGCTGACTGATGCTTGCAGCAGCACTAAATCCCTGCTCACTTCACAGTAAGAGGTACAAATCTGCACATTTCCAGAGTCTCAGCCTTCAAGCAGAGTGGTTGCCTCCATTGTAGAGGGTGGACATTATGCCACAGAGTAACGGCGATGCCATGAAGCAGTCCCCAAAAGCCTGAACTACTCTGCAAACTTAGCAAATTACTAAATGGCTGACTTTTTAGGAGTCCACATTTCTTCTATGCTCTGCCTAAATGCAGGTTTCCCATTCGTATTTAGTGAGTACTGAATATAATGTGTGCTTTATAGGAATCCATCCAAAATAGTTTTATTGGGCTGACAGTAGATAATTCTATACTTAGCTCTACACAGTCAGGTTTGAACACAGATTTTTAAAATACAATCCTTCTCAATGAAAAATCAAAAGGAATTAGTGGTGAAAGATTTACCCACAAAATTCTCAGCAAGTTTAATTTGTTCTGTGGCTGAATTCCATGCAGCTCTGAAAATCCAGAACAAGATGTTTGCACACTTTTGGGCATGCATTAATGAAACATCTTGTTTACTTTGCAACTGCCAGAGCAATTAGCTAAATAAAGTATAGAGCATTTAAAAAGCAGAGAGTCACTACAGGAGCTTTGCAATTAAGGCTGCCTGGGTATTTCTGCATCATGAGTCTCCAGGACCTGTGTATTGGGTCCAAGCACCAAGGTGCGACCTACTGCCATCAGAGGCTGTTAGGGTGCCAGTACAGCTCTTGACACTGGGCATTGACATGAAACACACGCAGATCCTTCCCACCCACCCACCCTTCACCCCACCACCACATTCCTGCAGCTCTCAACATGGGCTGCATGCTCAGGGGATTGCTCTGCACATCTCCACGCAGGTGGATGTCCCGTCGTGGGCGCATACGGCCTGAAATCCAAGAACAGCTCAAGAGGGCACTGTAGAGGAAGAACAGCCTCTCTAACACAAAATATTAAAGACAAACAAAGCAAGTGCTTTAAAAGCCCTCTCGGGGCACTGTGAGTGGAAGTTGCACGATTGCACTTCTTGGCTCTATGCATACAGGACTGCACTTGTGCTTGGATGCGCCCTATTTCTGGCCTGGAGCATTTGATGGGACACGAGGTAAACTTTGAAATCTATCACCTTGTAATATACTTGCAGGTATTTGTCTTTTTTCAGAGCGCCCAAGTGTGAACCACATGAGACTGAAAGAAATTAAGGAGAAGGGAGAGCAGACTGCACAGCTTTGACTCTAAACGCTCTGGGAAACAACTCCTGATCCCCCCAAACTAAACTGCCCAGCAGCCACAGACACGCTCTCCACACGTGTCGAAGAGGTTGAGAACAGAGAATACATTTTTGAGATGGTTTTGCCTTAAGTTTTGCTTGTCATATTATGTTTTGAAAACACATTTTCACCTCCTTAAGCAAAAAAAAAAAAAAAATTAGATACACTACTGCACAGTGATTCTTTGTTCTTGGGGATTCAGTCTACTTTATGGCTGTGTTCATTACATATTAGAAAACCCAGGCCAAATAGTACTAGAAGTCCTCCCCCAAGGTAACATTTACATTTACTTCAAAAGGCCTCCCTGCAGAAGAAAATGCAGGATTTTTTTTTAAACCTTTAACTGATTTGTAAGAAATATACTGTACCAAACCACCACCATTTTGGGTTCAGACTGTTTTTGCCTGGTACAAAGAAAGCTAAAAGCAAGTCTTTGTGCAGCTGAGACAGCAGGAGGCAGGACCCAGGGAACGGCCTTCACCCATCCTCCTGCCCAAACCAGGGTACAGCTTAGTCAGAATATTTACTTTGCAGAGAACAGGGAAGAACAGCCCTGCATTCCTACGGTCTTAAGAAAAACATATACAGATAAAAAAGGTTTAAAAGCAACTTGCTTTCTGTAGCGAGCAGATCTTGGAGATGCTCATAGGGATATACCACACGTTTTTTCACCCGCCTGTCCACACCTCACTGGAAAGTTTTCAGGCAAGAATCCCGTTCCTAGGGCACCCACACTTCATCCTTATCACCACAGTAGCTCAGGAAAATGGAGCAGATCAGGTACACGTTGAACATGGGTTTTCAAGGCAGCTAGTACCCTACACGTTTAGAGGAACACACAAACCACGGGTCTGCTTTACACCCAAAAACTTATATTTTTTTTTAACAAAATCAGAGGTCGGGGAGGAAAATTAAAGGGGGGTGGGGGTGGGGGGGTGCTGCAAATTAGCCGTAAGAACCTTTCAAAATCCCAGCCTCATAATAGTACTATCCACAGGCTGAATTCAAAATTTTGACCTAGCAAGCTTAATAGCATACTATTAAAACAATTTTTCCCCCAGCTTTCTTTCACCTTTGGACACAGATAAGCAGCATGACTGTGCCAAAGCAAGATGCAAGAGTCTTATAAGACAAGTGAAGCACCTAAATGCAAATAAACACATTGGTCTTAAATGGAGCCTCATGCTGTACCTTCCTCAAGACATGCTGAACATAATTTCAGTTTAATATTCTGTTTCTCATTACGGACCTTGGAGACTCTCTCAAGCACCATGAAAAGCAGTATTAACCCAGCCCTCAGCACTGGGGGCAATCCAGCCAAATTATTCATGCTGGTCTTTTGCTTCCATTTTCGTAGTCTTAACTTAATGTTCTTAACCAAATCTGAAAGGAGCAGGGCTTACAAGTAGGATAGACTTTACTTAAGACATTACAGACAGCCATGTTCTGCAGTCCTGAGTCATTAAACTAAAAACTCGCACCGAAGCCAAAGGGAGTTTCATCGAAGCTGGGCGTAAAAGCTGCAGCCCTGACACAGAGCTCGTGTTAATCAGAGCCAAACACTGAGAAGTCAACGGAGAAAAAAGAAAGGAAAAGGGAAAGGGGGAAAAAAAGAGAGAGAGAGAAAAGAAGAAAAAACCACACACACTTTCCTTCCCTCTCTTTGTAATCCACCTATAAAGATTAGGCTCAAATCCTGATTTCAGAGATATGGGAAAGATAAGAAATGATTTGCAAGCGTTAGCGTTTTGCTGTAGATCTTCGGGGCAGCACAACTGATTTCAGGAAGAAAAACTGGCATGGATACACTTGGCAGGTAGACAAGACACAGCAGCGTGGGTGGAGAGCCCATTTCTATCCTTATAGGTTACGCGTTACAGCCATGAAGAAACATAAGCATGCCCATGAAATACCCCTTACTGTTCCCTAAAAAGATTACGGGCATTTTCAGCTCCACAGAACCGGGTGCAGAGCCTGCTGCAAGAGCAGCCAGGTCCCAGGTGCTGCGGGCACGCACAGCAGCGATGAGCCGGGACACCATAGAAACCTGACACATCCCCAGCCAACTGGCATCTGCAGCCACTTCATCTGCTCTCCACCACCGCCACCTCCCCCGAATGCCATTACCTACTCTAACTTTATTTACCAGAAGAAAAAAAAAAAATTATTATTTTTTTTTTACTACGCAAAATGGACGTGGCCTGGGGTGGATGCCAGGAAAAAGGGTGGAAAAAGCTGCCTTTATTTATTTAAACAGAACAAGGCAAAACAGTTTGCTGCTAGAAATAAACATTAAACCTTGCAGAAACTGCCCCCCCACCTCAAAACCCACCGCTCCCCCACCTCGCTCCCTCGCCTCCTCTCCCCTTCAACATTGTAAGTAGCACAAAAGATCACATTACAAATGCCAGCTGTGGCTCTTTTGGAAGGTGGCCTCCATCTCGGAGGTAGTATATGTTCCTCACGGCCTAAGTGGTTGCTATGGTAAATATGCTTTTTATTGAATTGCAGAGTGAAACAGCTTTTAAAGAGACCCATAAGAACCCCATAAATGGTCAAAATACACAGCAGATCAACCTCAGCCTTCCTGGAAACAGGTTTCTCTTTATTTTCCAAAAGGATCCTGATTTTTGAACGGGCGGCGCCCTTTTTCGTGCATGTGTGCCCGTGCTGTCAACTCATCTCCATCTCGCCCGCACCCTCCGGAGGGGCTGGGGGCCGGCAGCGGTGATGCTGCAAGCGGGGGACCCAGCCAGCCCTGGCACGACCAGCCCCTCGGGCTTTCAAAGCGAAGCCTGAGGGGCAGCGGAAGGTGCTGGTGATGCCCAGCTCTGCTCCCCGCCACATCTGCCTGCTGTCCCAGGCTGCAGGCAGCTGAGAAAACCCTCCCGCCGCCGCGCAAAAGCCTCCCACAAAGCCGTGCCCCCCCGCCAGGCCTGGGCCGAGCTCCCAGCCCCGGAGCCCAGGGGAGCGCTCCCGCTCCCAGCCCTACTCCTCAGTCAGGGCATTCAGAAAAGAACCAAAATCAGGAAGTTGTTTTAGTTTCTTTCTTACTAGGAAAAAGGTAACGGCAGGTTTTGATGGCTGCACTGTTCTAAACAAGCAGCCAAACATCTATTCTCCCATTTCTTCCTTCAGCGACAGCCCAAGTGCACAGGAAGGCAAAACAAAGTCACTCCGAAAAATCAAAGCAATCAGTGCTTTGACTAAGCAAGTACCAGGCCTGTGCTCATCGCTCTGCCATACTGAGATCTATTTTAGAAGCTATGAAATCTAGAAGATAGGAGACTTTTTTCTTTTTTTTTTTTAATAAAAAACTAAGGCGCTCATAGCAAAGGCCTGGCACTTCTCAACGTAGAGACAACAACAGAATAACAAACTCCTCAAAAACATTTACTCTGGTTTTAAATTTCTAACCGAACAAATGTGTGTCTTGTATGATCTGTCAACTACGTCCACGTTAGACTTTATAACAAAAGAAAAAAAAAGAACGAGCAGTGTTTCTTGGGATTCACCTTGTCATCCATTAATCATAAAAAAGGGTTTTAAGAAACCCAAAATTTGATGATAGAGTATTTTGGAAGAAATATTCTAACCTGCTATATGCCGTTTCTCCAGAGGTATGTTCCCCAGATGAACGTTCAGAGCTAACAGGCCCCTTAACGACAGGTTGTGCCAAAACTGGCCATAGGTGAGGACGGGCAAATAAATACTGCCATTCTTGCACAGTGCCATATAAACAAACATTTTTTAAAAAAACTGTATGGAAGCTATTTTAGAAAATAAAATCAACTCCCCCAGCCCTCTCTCATGCAAATTTGTACTAAAGATTTCAAATTCAACGTTGTTTTTACAGTAGAAGCAACAACAAAAAAATAACTGAGAGGTTAATAAAAGAACATTATTATCAATGCTACTTACAAACTACTTACAAATTACTTTGTATTTTGCAGGCAAGTAATAAACATCTGATAACACTTTTTATACTAAATGAGAAGTCATCACAATGCAAGGAAGATGTGCTCTTGTTGAGCTTAACTCCGCTGACCCTTCCCTTCACCCAGGTAGAATGCTGACCAGTTCGCACAAACCTTCCCTCAAGATTTTGCAACAGGAATAGATATTTTATGTTTTTTTAAGCAAAGAACATAGAACAGGCTTGGGTTTTTGTTCCTTTTTTTTTTTTTTTTTTTTTTAAGTACGCTTTCCAGAAGTATCTCTTCATTCAGTTCAGTTCAGCGTAGTCACATGTATAACCAACCTGATCGGACTTCACTTCCACTAAATAATCCTGCAGTATGTAATTTTAGAGCATTTTCAACTTTGTGCTCTCCTAAGAAGCCCAGAGCTAAGCATAATGAATGATAATTTCACAAACAACCAAAGAATAGAATATATACTCCCTCCTTTTACCACGGGCTTGTTAGGGTTTTTTTGTTTTGAATCTTTCAGTTCACATAAAAGAAAACTGATGACAATCAATGCGATTAATGTCAAATCCTTTTTTTTTTTAAACAAAGGAAGAACATCTTCTGCGTTTACTTACAACAATGTGTGCTGGAGATGGAGACCTAGCATCCTTGAGGGCTTGTCTACTCTGAAGGCTCCCTGCCTGAACATCAAGCAGTGGCCATTTCATCTGCAGATACTGGATGGAGGAAACAAAAATGGGAAAAGAAAAATGAGTTCAGAAAAGAAAGGCAAAAAAAAATAAAACAAAAACAAATCTTAGGTAACATGGGCAAAAAGATACAAATTAAAACGTATGCAAGGAACAGAAACAAAAATTAAGACGACTTCACATGTTTGTGGAGACAAAATCTGTCTAACAATTTCATGCCACTACATTAAAGTTCAGGAATAAGAAAACACAGCAGATTGCAAAGACAATATTACATTAATTTTATTAATCATAACAAATCTAGAAGAGGAATAAAAGCCAGACAGAAACAAAATACCAAAACCATGGAGAGGATGGGCCAAAGGAGGGGAAGGTAGATTATCAGTTTTAGGAGAGGGAAAACACCTATTGCAGGTTAAAAATACGATCTCTGTATTTAATGGATTGTCTGTCAGCCTTCTTTCAATGCATGCACCACATTAACTCCTCCAGCTTCACACCACTGTGTGAACCCTAAAGGCAGAGGTCTGCCCGAAAAGCAACGTGAGCCCACAGCACTGCTGGGTCTTAGACCTATTTTCTCTCCTTTCCACCAGTTCTGGAAGTCACCGTGGGTTATTTTCTTCTTGCTCATCATCAGCAGGAGAGAAACCTTCTGAAGGACAATCCTTAAGGGACTTGCACAGTGTAACTTATTCAATTACACGGCCAAACGTAATAAGCTCTCCAGTTGATGATGCCCAAGACAGAATACGGCCTGGTGCATTCGCTCTCAGCTGCCCTGGCCAGGCGCTCAGGGGCAGCCAGAAGGTGTTTGTGTCACTGCCATTGGCAGACAGCCTCAATACACTGCCAGTCTGCAGCATAAGGGGGTGTTGATTCAGAAAGCAAAACAAAAAACAGCAACAAAACCCACCATAACTACCCTTCAAGAAGCAGTTGAATGTTCCCATGGACTTAACCAGCATCAAATACCAACTAAAGCTTTGCCTCTGGAACATGCCTATCCTCCCACCACACTCAACCAGGTCGCCCAGCGAGCACAAGGCTTCCCCCAGAGCTGGTGCCCACCTTGCTGCAGCAGCACAGCACTCTGTTCACACCAAAATCAGTCCCGCGGAGAAATGAGCCAGCCCAAAACCATATCCATGCAGCACAGATATAATTTCTGCCCCAGCTCTACTCTCCGTGTGGCGCAGCACTGTGCCAACAGTTCATATATGATCTCTAAAAGCCCCGTATTGCGCTGGAAGAAATGCTTGCTGCCACATACCTTCAGCCCCCTCCCAGACCTAAGAAAAGCAGCTGTATACATAGATCTGACCCCTGTGGATAGCACTGGACTCTGATTGACCTAACAGATCTATTCCTAGAAAATATCTAGAGAAATAGTTATGTTTACCCATCACTTTTTTTCCTTAAGTAATCTTGAAGGAGAACGATGCACGATCAGCCCCTGCCACTCCAGGCTAGCAGCGGAAGCTGTATCTAAATCTCAGCGAAGGAAGGAAGGAGATCTGGTTCCATGCTTTCAGCACATCACTATCACATTTGCTCACGTATGCAAAACATTTGTGAGCATGCAAGGCCAGTTTGCTGCAAGACCGTGGGCACCGAGGTGACCAAAAGCAGGAGGATGCATTCCCATTTCCCATCGCTTGGAGGGCCTGAGATTTCTGAGCTACTGGAATGCAAATAAACAAACCCATACTCTGGATTTGTGCCCCTTTCGAGTTCCTCAAGTTCCAAGAAGTCTTGTTTTTATTCATCTTCACATTTGGGATTTGTGCAATGTGGACCAGAATGTTTCAGCACTTCTTAAAAACAAGAAATAAAACCCCAAAAAAACAGAACCAGCCTACCGTAAGTGGCATTGCTAACTCATATGACTTGATTGTAAGACTCCAGATTGCTTGTATCAAATCCCTGCTCTTCAATATAGGTGACCACAACATAAATTTAAAAGTTGAGATTACGTTAAAGTAACTTTCTAACCCTTTGTGGTTTCAAAGAAATGCTTAAAAATGCAACCCAAGTGCACAGAAAATGAACCCAAAGCCTAGGCTGACTGAGAGCTTCTTAACTTCGAGGGAAACCTGATACATTTCGGATTTGCGGATGGCACTATTGAACAAGTCAACTGATACATTTTTGGAAGTCCATCAGTTGTCTTTCACATGCAGTGGCCGTAACAGCGCCACGTAAAGGGGCATATGAATTTGCAGAAAGGTACAAAGGCTCCCCAACAGCTGTCCTGACGGGTCACAGCGACTAGAGACTTCCCCTGATATTTCAACTGGGGAGTGAAGTATTAAATGCTCATAAAGCCAGGGTGTCATTCTAGAGACTGCATTTTTCTCTTCTTCCAAGGAAAACATCCTCACAGAATGTCTGCCTCGTGGTACATGACTGTTTTGGAGAGTGAGAAGTTGCCTCTACCACAGCTGAAGCAGCCAGCTTGCTGGAAGTGGCTGGGAAGCCATCGTCCACCAAAACAAACCAACCGCACTTATTTTTCCATGACCACTCGAGGGTCACGAGCAACTCTGGAATATTCCTACAAACCTGGCGATCCGTGAGGGAGCTCAGGTCAGCGGCTGCCCTGAAAGACAGGCCAAGAAACGCGTGGGCTTCTCTGAGGCTGTCCCCAGGGGCACACCGAGAGGCACTGACAGGGCAGCGTGAGCAAGCTCACATCAGACCCTGTCCAGCCAGTAATTACTGCAAGGATTGTAAAGCCTTCAGGACTGTCAGCTCTGCTTTTTTTTTTAGCACCAAGTTCCCAGAAGAAGAAACAGGGCAAGACAGCATGATTGTTACTGCTCTGCCTCCATCTCATGAGAGCCAGCCCAAGAAACTTCAGGAAGAGCTTACTGTTACTTTGCTTGTCTGTGTTGCAGACCCTTAAAGTTTGGCCTCTCAGTGAAGTCCTCCCGTTACCCACCCCTGCCAAAGCAGGTCCAAAAACCTTCCAGCTCAAATGCTCAAACGTGGCCAAAGCCGCTTCTCCTCTGAGACCTAACAGGCCGTGGATGCCCGTGGCATCCAGCATGAGCTGGGCTCCATTTTGCACGCATGACAGCTTCCATGGCCAATATGGAAGGGGAGGGGAAATAAATAAATAAATAAATAAATTAATTAATTAATTGAACAGCCCCCACAGAAAGCAAGGAAGGCGTGAGGCTCAGCAGGAAGCTTCCACATCTCCCCCAAGCGGCCGGGCTCCAGCACCCCGGCCCCACCGAGGGGCAGATGTCCTCTCCACCAGGTGGACGCGGAGGGCCGGGGCCTGCCACCGGGGCTTGCCTCAAGCTGTTGGGCCGACAGCTTCAGCAACAGGACGCTGCTGGCCACTTGCTGGCTCTGCAGTGCCAGCCCCGTTGACAAAGCACAAAATATTAGCATTGTTTAAGGTGACGAGCCCGACTCGAGGGCTCCTCATCCAAGAATTGTCATGCCTGTAACACAATATTGATGTGGTGGCTTATAATTCTTACTTTACATAAAAGCTTCATTGTGTGCCAAATTCAATCTCCACAGGCTACCTGAGCCACAGATTTTTACGAGTCTACATTTCAGCGCTGCGAGTCTACAATACACATAATTTTCAATTATGTTAGGGCAGAACAGGATCACTGCCTATATAACATTACTGGTTGGAGGAAATGAGACTCAGCCCTACTGCCGAGCGAGCTAACCGAATCCAGATGGCGGGCAGAGCGCGGCCCGACGGAGCTGCGGCGAGCGGCCGCCCTCCACAACTCTCTCTTTCACGACGGAGGGAGACGCCAGCCCGCACCCCGGCCCCTCAGTGCTGGGGCTGGGGGCGAGGGGCAGAGCCCCGTCGCGGTGCCTGCGTGCGGCGCGGTGCGCGGGGAGGGCGAGGGAAGGGATGGGATGGGGGCGGGAGGCGTGATTGCTTTTGCAGGTTTACTACGGCTGCGCTACGCTCCGATTTTCTTATTAAAAAAAAAGAGGGGAAAAAATAAAAGTCAAGCGCTATTACAGCAGAGAGGTAAATCCTTTCCTTCCTCAAGCGACTAAATAGCAGGAAATCCTATTCTCTCGGCCCTAAATGCAGATTTGAGCCAGACGGTTCCTCTGATTTGCAAGGAGTCCACAAAAATTCGAGGCCAACTTTCCCAGCCTCCGAGGCTGGGTTTGCATTCCTGCACCGGAGGGGAAGGGCAGGCGGGGGAAGTTCCCACCGTCTGCTCCTGCGAGCGCCGGACACGCGCTCGCTCCTCTCCGGCATCTCTCAACGTGGAAATCGCGCCTTGCCTGCGCAAACACCGGGCTTTTCAACAAGTTAACCCTAACAAATCTGTGCAAATTATTTCGGAGCAAAACTGTTGAAACGGGCTCCGCTGGCCTGCTTTTAACATTTTTTAAAATAATGTCATCTTGGCTTGGGTAGTTTATTCCCTGTTTAACAATATGATCTGATGGGGATCATTAGCATGTGTGTGTTTAAAAAAAAAAAAAAGTTTTACGGCAAGTCTCAGAGAGCTTAAGCAAAATAATTGTTAAGCTCCAGGCCTCTGCACAAAAATTAAAATACGTATGGGGCGAGCATACTTGAGAGAAACCAAAGCTTTTAAAAAGGCTGTTAAATTGTCAGCACAAGGGAAAAGGCAAATGATTTGAACTGCCCAGATTTTTATTTTTTTTTTTTGTAGAAGGGAGGAAAAAAAAACCCAACCCTTCACTGTTTGGAGCAGCACGTCCTCACCTCCCATCTGCAACCAGCAGGTCCTGCAAAGCACGGACCCACCAGGAGCAGCTCAGCACAGGTGTCCATCCATCCCCCTCCCCCCCCCAAAAAAAACACTCAAAGAAGCTGGGAAACAATCACGTTTCCCAAGATTTCACAGCAGAGCTGGTCAAAAGCAGCTAAAATCCACTTGCAGGACTGGAGGAGCTGACTGGAAACTCTTACTCATTGCCAGCGCCCCCCAGCTCCAGGGCTCGCGGCAGCGCAGCCCCGACGAGAGGGATGGCACAGGGCTCGCAGGTGTTTCCTGCTCCGGTGTCCGACCTGGAGCTGCTCCCTTGTCACATTATTGTTTTCACCACTGGAATGCCCTACGAGTGATGTCCCAGAGCATACAAATACATAAACGCAATTAAAAAAACAACAACAACAAAAAAAAAAACAGTCCATATTTTTAAACAAGGAAAGCTGCACAACACTTTCCAGCTCGGGTTTCCTGCAGCTGGTGCTTATTAGCTCCCAGGAACTGAAGCGAGCAGGAGCAGGGCTGCTGCAGTCAGAAGCCGCGTGGTGCCACAGGCCTCCGACACCTCTCCCAGCCATCGGAGCACCTTCAGTCTGAGCTCTTCCTGTCTCTCAACACGCCGCACAAACACACAGATTCCTGACCCTAATTTTCCTCCCTTGGCCAGCGCTGCAGGAGCACTTGGAAGCACCCACCTGGATGCCAACTTTGAAGCTTTCAGAGGTTTCCTCAATATTTAGCTAGCAACTTCTCTGGGGGGCCACCTAGGCACATTTTAACTAAAGATAATCCAGTAGTAACTCAGGAGACTAAAATTATGAGGGGATGGATGAGATTTAGGGGGAAGGCGATAGCAACAAAGACAGAGCTTAACAAAACTATAATTTCTCTTTGCGGGAAAGAAAAGTAGTTCCAAGAGGATACCATCTTGGTGCCTACAGTGCAAGGACTGCAACCTACTTGTGTCCCCACTGCAGTCAGAAGGGCTAAAATGGGATTCAAAACCAGAACCCTCAGCTTGTTCTCTACCTATTAGTTAGACGGATCCATCTATCCACCTCCATCCATCATTTTTGCCCTCAGTTATCACCTTGCTTGTAGGGGTGTACAGCGTGAGAACCACAAAAACTACCAGCAAATGACTAACCAAAGGAGATTGCTACAGAAACTTTACAAGGGTGTCCTATTTCTTGCAGATCTGCAATGTCTGGAATTTTTCATACGAAAAATAATAGACACCACCCACAATGTTCAGCCCCTCTACAGAATATGTAATATACCACGATGAAGCACAGGGGAGCTGCTAAAAACGAGAGCAACAAGGCTTATATCAACGAGGCTGATCCTTTCCCACAAAAGGTTCCCCTACCTCAAGAAATGAAAGCATATTATTGTAAAACATGGAAGTAGTTATCACACATCTCCACTTGAAAAAAAAAAAAAAAAGAAAAAAAAATCACCCTTTAAACTATTGCAACACTGCAAAAATAAATGATTAAATGAAAATACATAAATAGGGGAAAATTAGTACAAACACACACAGAAAAGGAACTGGTAAGTGGTATATACCTGCACAGATAGATGCACGTACAGCATTTAGCCCTCTTCCCAATTTAAAATGCTTATTCACCAGCACTAGTATCAGCCAGACCATCTTGTGATATATTCCTGAACAAGGCACTTCTATTGCCTTGAATTTCCCAGTTATTGAGAGCTCTAGTGACCTTGTCTCTTTCCCTTCCAGTCACGCACAAGGAGTCCCTGAAAAGGGGGCCTTGAGTTGCCCATTTTAATATTTTGCCTGTGCCTTTGTCACATTGCTGAAGTGCTGCTTAGGGCATAGAAAAGGAGAACGCGGAGCCCACCGCAGCCTGAAAATCACGGAAACGTGTTAGCGATTAAACAGTCTCAGATCGTCTCAAAGGAGGGATGCTGGAGAGCAGAAATCCTGCGAGCTGACAGTGCCTCACTGAAGCCATGGAGCAGTCCGAGGCGATGGGAGAAGCTCACGCCTGCTCTGGGATGGGACGGGGCACAAAGGAGTAGCTGGAGCCCCACGGGCACCTAAACAAACAACGTTCCCTCTTGGATGAGCCGTCAGACCGAGGGGAGATGGAGGAACACCCCAGAAGCACCAAAGCTTTCTCCTGACCTAATCATCCGGCCCCGTGCCCTCGCAGAGCTCTTATCCAGCATCCTGGATGAGCTGCAACACAACAGCTACATGCCAGGACTGCTGCCGCATGTCACAGCTACTGGTGCTGCCTTTGTCTGCATACTGGTAAAGGGCACAGAAGGGACTGCTCCAGGAGAGCGCTAAAGACAATAGCCAGCAGGTCCTCAGAAGCATCTTTAAAAATTAACACCTATGAAAGTTCAGGGACATTCAGGTAATTATTTGTTCATGACGAAATGGATGAAAGGTATTCTTGCCATTGGTTTTACTGAAATACCAAAGTAAAATTGTTTTGCAAGGTTGGTAGATGCCAGTGGCGTTCTAGGATTTTGACACTGGGTATGAAGAAGCTAAGGCTAATCAGCTACTGCAAGAATTAAACTTTTTTTTTTTTTTTTTAAACTTACAGGAGGAAGAGCGTTCATGTGACACAGCAGCACAGCACTACTTTCTGCAGTTCACATGGTATCTCAGCAGAACAACTGCAGGCAGTGTTTCTTGATCACGGGTGGAGCTCGGGAAAGCACCATTACTTCTTTCACATTTAATTTGAAAGCCTCCACAGCCCCACTGCACAAATCAGCAGGCTGCTTGAGTACTTTACAGATGTCTACAAAATACTGTTCCAAAACACACACACAAATAAAAGCATAATTTCACTCAAGGAACAAGAACAAATTTTTTACCTACCTACTTTTAAGCCAGAAAAGAAAATAAATAAATAAATTAAAAGTACTTCATCTTCAAACTATTTTTCCCTGATTTTCTCTGCAACCTGTTCTGTTCCACTCAAGCACAGAGTTTCCAATAGAGAAAGAATGGGACAGCCATGAAATCTCAACAAAGTCTTTCTGTAGATACAGCTCGTTTAGAATCAGCAAAGCTAACCCAGCTCTAAGACTCGCTGAACAATTTGATGTACAGACCCACATTTAATTTCTCCTCCTGGCAATCTCCCAGAGAGTGAGAGAACAATTGGTAACCAGTGTTTGCATGAAGTCCAAGAATGCATTTTATGGTCTATAAAATATAATTCCTTTCCTCCCCATTAAATAAAGACAGTAAAAATATCTGACAGCATGTTAGGGAGAGAGATCACGGCACTGGACTACCTCCATTGTAACAGAAGGGCCGCTCCAGGGGAACCTTGCCTCCCTTAAAACTTTCCAGCTCTGTTAAGAACCTAACTCCATTTGTAAAGGAGGGACTGCAGCTTTAAAGCTTTGCAACTACCTTTTATTTATTTATTTATTTTTCCTGAAGAGAAAACAACAAAACAAACAGAAGAACACAAAACAAGGAGAAAAAGCGCACACACGGCTCAGTGGTAGATCAGCCTGGTTCTGCTTTAATGCTGCAGAACACGCCTGCCCTGTCCTGCTCGCCTCGCCCACCCCGGTGCACGTACCCACGCCCCAGGACGGTGGGCTGTGGAACAAAAAGGGCCCTCCAAAACAGACCTCCACCTTCCCCTCTACTCCATCATTTACAGTGGGAGCTGCACGTTTCCCAATTATGGGAAGCCTTAACCAGGCTCCTCTGGTGTCACCCATCACCAAAGTCACCTCGATGTGATCAGGACGCAAAATGGCTGCTGGGCTGGCACCATCTTCCAGTGAGCCTACGCGTGTGTGAAATGAAACCGACGGGCGGACAGCTATCTGTGCCTAAGTGTACACAGGGCCAGTGCTACCTCCTGTCCTCATGTGTTACCATCACTAGAGTTCCCCAACTTCCCAATCTGTTCTCCAAAGTGCTTCCTGTTTGGTGGAAGGGGAAGTCTACTTTGGTTTCTTGTGGTGCAAAGGGATGAAGGAGGAGGAGGAGGGTGGGGAAGGGCTGCTGCAGCAACTGGCCTCGTGGCAGCGGCCACCAGCACAGCAGCACCATGCTACATTTCCACAGGATCCAGTACAAGCAGTTTGTCACATCCTTTCTGTAAGGAGCCACTTGAGTTCAGAAGCCTCGGTTTATGAGATCTGAGCCGAGGGGGTTGACTTGTAGAGCGCGCAGCACCTACAGCTACCACAAGTCAGCAGACGTGGACGAGGGAGCTGCAGAAGGGTTCCCCACGCAGCACACCACAAGCCACTGTCCTCTTCAAAGGGGGCATCTCAGATACTGCTACAGGACTGGCTGGGTGAGGTTTTATTCCCTCTTCGATCTAAACTCTCATCTCAAATCCCACGAAGTACCTGCAAACACCACAGGGCACTACCGAGAGGCGCGATGCTACTGAGAGTTGGGATTCGGTTTGCCAGCTCCCCTGGGATGCAGGAATAAAGATGCTACAGGAGAACCGAGCTCTTTGCTCCTAACTGTAACGTCGCCCAATGGGGCTTTTACTGAAAGAGTCATATTTTCTCCTGATGTTGGGTAAGTGAAACTCATGACTCGAATCACTACCACAAAAATTCCTGTTGATGTAGCAATTCTGGGTGAACTGCCGGGAGCCACTCTCTAGTAAACCCAGCAAATTTCATACCGAATTTCCTGTCGCCTCCCCTGTGGTTTCTATATGTGATTGGGTCTTCAATGCAACAAGGGGTTACTGCAGAATACATGGCTCCAAGGGTTTCAGGCTGTCGCGAAAACCAAGAACTTGCAAAATTCTCTTTCCCCGGGGTTGGTAACTTCTGTCTATATCTTTTTTTTTTTTTTTTTTAAACTCAAAACAAACCCCCAAAAGTTAACACAAAAATGTAACCTAAAGACAACCTCAGGAAAAAGTCCTGAAGATAACACCAAAACCAGAAATGTTCTGACCTCCTCAGAGGAGCTGGGAAGGTTGCTGTTGGGGTTACTTTGTTTTTCAGAAGGCCTGACTGGAAAACTTTCCACTGCATCATATCCTGGTCCGCATTCCTCAGCGCAATCTTTTAGCTCAGATGTGTGGAGATGTCTTTGAAAGATGTAAAAAAAGGTCGAGAGTCCCCTGAGCTAACTGCGCTGGCTGAGAAACAAAACCTGTGGGCTGGGGTGGGATTCGTGTCAGGCTGACCTAAGACCAGCTACTCCTCCGAGCGCAGCCGCCTTGCGCCTCCGCCAGCATCCTCCTGCCACTCAAGTATCGCCTTGCTGTAACAAATTACTCCTAACCCAGGATTACGGCTCTTTCCAAATCCCTCCCAGAGAGCTGGGAAACGCACGTTCCCTCCCAGCACCAGTTGCTTCCCCTATCAATAACCCTTCTCTCTGCTTATCCTTCGAGGGCACTTGCCCACGGGGCCAGCAGGGCCGCTCGCACCCGTTCTCCTTTCCAGCGCGAGCTGCACGTCTCAACCACCCACCAGCTGAAGGCCTTGATCCCCCAGACCCTCACACAACCGTCAGCCGCCTCCACCTGCCCGCTGTTGGACAGCGCACCCCACACATCCAACCTAAACCCCTCGAGAGCAGCCCACACCTTCCCCCGATTCCCCCCAGATTCCTTCATAACGAAGGGCTGGGAGGGGTTAAAAGGTCCTCTTGCCCTTCGGAGAAGCACCATGACCCTTGCTGAAGGAGGGATGCACCCCTCCAAACGCCTTCTTTACCTCCCTACACCTCAGCTAGCCATAGAAAAGACGCCCGGCCTGAGCAGAGGGAAAGCTGGCTCCCATTTCGGTAGGAAGAATATATTTAGGCAGAGGACTAAGTGAATCATTTGGGATCAAAGTGAAAACAAACAACTGAAGTATTCACTAAATCTGTGCTGTCACCTCTCTTTCCTGGGCAGCCACCCCATGTATTTATTTTCTGGTTTCCTCCAGCACTACCAAAACAATGCAATATGCATTTATGGTATTTAAATGAAGTATTTTTAAAATATTCTTCGTTGAATCATCAGCCACACAAACTCTTCCTCAAGAACAAGTAAAACACTGTTTTGATTTTTTCTTAAAGGCGATGTAGATAGATGTTTAAACAAATACGGTCCAGAATTGAGACCACTGTGGATTATTTTTTCCAACTAAAAAGGCACTCCGATGGAAATAAGTACAATTCTTGTAAAATTCAAATAGCTGTGTGACATGCCTTCAGAAATGCGTTCTGAATTTTCAAATACTGTATGTTATGCTTTCAACATAGGCAACTTTTGTTGAATTGGCATCTTTTAGGGACAAAGAGATACAAAGTGTACTACTGGAAGTTCTGGAAAAGTGTGCTGTTTATTTAAAAGGAAAAAAAAAATCCTAAGTCAAAACAACCATACCAGTACATCCATTCCCTGAGCTCAAGTGACTAGAAACAAAGTCAAACCGCGCAATGCCCCAGTGCAAAATGAACATTTCGATTTTAATGAATTGGGAAAGGAGGTGGGGAAAAAAATAAATAAATAAACCTGCTTTTTTAAAGCAGCAAATCAAAATCATGCTCATATCTAGATTAGAAAAAGGAAACACAAAAACAGATTTTATTCTGTCTAGGTAAAAGTGCAACACGCGTGAGTCTTCATCTTTCCCCTCAAATGGTGGGAGGAAGAAGACAAAGTATATTTTTTTTTTAATTCTGTGTAGAAATGCTGACTGAGCAGGCCCCTGCACAACGGAGAAATGCATCAGCTGCTCCACAACAGCTCCCGTCCCGGAGGGCCTCTGCCCCCTGCACCAAATCCTTGTGGTTGTGGCCGAGGTTTGCACCAGAGAGGCGAGGGCTGCGTGGCTGCGATCCCGATCCCCTGCGAGCATCTCAGCCACGGCCCGGGGGAGCGGATGCAGCACCGCAGACGGACGGACAGACCGACCCGGCCAGCCTCGCGCCATGTGCATTTGTCACGCTGTAACGCCACGGATCCCAAGTTAAAACAAAGGAGTCATCAGAGCAGCCCTGAGCATATAAATCTGGCCTAAAATGTTGCTCTTGCTGCTAAATATAGAGCAGGCATTTTGAACTGGCTGGCCCACAAGGCAACTTTTGTATTTATTTATTTAAAGGACCGTGGTTTGGGAACACTGAGTGTTTCTTAAGTCTGTTCATGTATATTATGTTCTCCCTCAAGAGATGAATATGCAAAAAAAAAAGAAATTTAAAGGAACTTAGCAGGTACTAGAAAAACAGCTTCCACTTAAAATAGCCTGAAAGCACCAAAGAAAGAAATATTTGGCTTGAAGTCTCCCCAGGGGACGGTCAATCAGGTGCGTGCAGAATTAAAC
Organism: Anser anser; assembly: GCF_964211835.1. Taxonomy (NCBI): domain Eukaryota; kingdom Metazoa; phylum Chordata; class Aves; order Anseriformes; family Anatidae; genus Anser; species Anser anser. The sequence goes on along the minus strand of NC_139727.1, from coordinate 32,215,437 downwards.
ACAACACTTTTACCCCCACCACAATCAGCAAATGTCCTGCTGTGATGTGGGGGCTCTCCCCGGCACGGAGCACCCCTCGCTGCTGCTCCCAGGAGTCGCACAAGGACAGCCCGTGCTCTGCAGGAGGGGAAAAGCGCGGGGTGCAGCAAGCCCCCGCAGGGGGAGCGGGCAGGAACCCCCAGGAAAGGCCCCGGCAAGACGACAGCCAAAGCCCTGCTCCGGACCACCCAGGAGCTGGCCTGCAAGAGCGCGCTCACCCAGGGGATGCTCTCCTGAAGGGTCCGGCCCCGGTGCTTGGGCACGGGGCGGCCGGCGGGGTTGGTCCTGCCCGGGTCTGAGCCGGTCCCATCGGGGGTGTCACATCCCAAATGCTGCGTGTCCTGGACCCGCAGGGGTCAAATTAATATTTTAGGTTTTAGCCTTACCTGTGGCTGATAAAAACAGGAGCTAGCTGAGGTTTGTTACAGCTGTCTTAAGAAAAAGCTTTTTTTTTTTAAAAAAAATAAAATAAAAAAAGCAGCGCAGGGGGGTGGAAGGGGCTGCAATCGACAGCTCCACTAGCCAGAGGCACTTTGCAAGGAGGAAAGTAGAACTCAAGATGTGGGCAGGCCTCAGGTTTCAGAGCCTCAGGGCACATCCAAGAGACACCAGTGTATTTACTGAACAGCCGGGAAAGCAAAGGCTCCAAGCTTACAACATTTTATAATCTTATAAAATATAAGTGTCCGCAATAAGTTCTCGAGGTTCAAGAGACTGGGGAGGGGAAGGGCGTAACGACCTGTGCTGGCTGTTTGGTGGGGTTTTGAGAGGTGTTTTTGGTTTTGCAGATGAGGCAGGATGACTGCATGCAAGGGTAATTATAAACGAAGCCAGAAAGGATCAATGAGCTCCCTTTCATAGCAATGGCTTATTTATTTATTTTAAAGTCACGACACAGCAATTCTGTTCCATTTCCAAGTCAAATTTGTCCTAGGTGGATACAGAAGGGGGGAAAAAAAAAATCAGGTTCCTAAACAGATTTTTGAGCTTATTAATAGACTGAAGAGCATCTGCACAGGACAATACATTGCAGCCAGTGTTTTTGCATGCTGAATAGCTAACCCACTAACCTCAGGAGGGACTTTTCATCTCAACAGACCTGCACACAAAAGGTCATTACAGTGCACCCTGCTTCCACTAAGGAGCTTACCTCTCACACGTAATATCAGGCTTATTAAGCAACACGCAATGATACAATAGCTGTTAATCTACTGAAAATTATTATTCTTTTCCTCCTGTCGCCCCATAAGCAACATGGGATTTGCAACGTATTGTGATCAGGACGTTACCTGAGGGGCAGAGCGAACCCGGACTGCCCTGCCCTCCCCCAGATGACCCCTCCAGGGGAGGTTTTCCAGCAGCAGCTATCACAGGGAGCATGGAAAAACTCCTCTGACTGTGCAAGGGCTTAATCACAGCAACGAGCTGCGTTTTGTTTAAGAAAATAAATACATAAAGGGGAAAGAATTATTTAGCAAGCGAGCTAGAAGGGAACGAGGGGGAAAAGAAACAGCTGAAGGGCCTCAGCGCGCACACCCAAGGCTTCTCCCGTCGGTCCAGGAAAAGACCGGCAGCTCCTGCAAGCCCCACCACGGGCTGTCACTCCGTGGCACTGGATGCTTTGCCATCACTTCTGAATGATAATTGGCTCGAAAATTAACACGCCTCACCGTCCTCGCAGAAAGAGCCCTGCAGAGTCTCACCCAGCGGGGTCGTCACCCCCCGAGCACTCCACGTTTCCTCGAGAGGGCACGGATGTCCTGAACTCCCACACACTCCAGGGCTTTTAATTCACTCCACAGTACAAAGAACCCTGGTCAGGATTTTTCCGAGAAGCCATAAGAACTTGGGTGCCTGATTGTCTTTGCTGCTTTGTGAATCCCGTCCCTTGCACTGCTGAGTGATTTAAGACCCACAGCGAAGCTCTGCTCAAAAGGTCAAAAAATGCAAAAAATATAGTGACTAAGACTTTTCTTTCCTATGTAAATTTACAGAAGTCTGAGTCCTATCAGGCAAAATGCTTTTGCTCTCCGAGCATTTTTAAATCTCCTCTCTCCCATAGTTTATTAAGGCCATTAACTTTTCTCCTAATCTCAATCTCCTACTTCTTTGTTCTAGGATTAAGAAGAAAACGCCTCTGTCTGGGGAATAACGGTATCCTTGGTGCATCTCACTCATATAAATGTGCCTGAAAACAAATGGAGTCCTTCAGTTTTATTTTGCTGTAGAGTTTAACACTCGTATCAATCACCCCACGTATGTATGCACCAAAACACGTTGCAGACAAACCCATATCCTATCAGTTACGCATAATTACGCTTTAAATTTATAACAGACCAATCGGCCCACAAGTGCCAGTCACCCCACTGCTGTCTGCTGGAGCCTTCAGCGATTTGTCCCTCAAAAGCTCTGGTTCCAATGCCATTACCACCACTGCCAAATTATTACGCATTCCTGAGCATCCTACGCTGCCCACAAGCTTCCACCCGGCACTCCAAGCCGTGCAGAAAAGGGCCAGGCTGTGCACTGCTGTGCAACATCACATGAAATTCCTCACCTTATTTACAGCGCATTAATAAAAATAAATCAAAGCACATACACAGAACAGAGGCCGCCAGAACAGCAGAACATGGCAATGGGAAAAAATGGACAGAAGAGTCAGCCATTCACCCACATGCACCAGGAGATACCAAACAGAAGTGAGAAGGGAATTAAATATATCCATATACATATGTATCTACACACACACAGGTATCTGGCATGGAGATGTCCATACTATCCACTGCGCGCTTGAACAGGGCGTAGTTAATGATTTTTATTATTAACACCACAAAGAGGGAAGGCAATTGTTTGCCAACAGACGTTAGCTTAATCATTTTAAGAAGGAAGAAAAACCCAGAAATGACAAAGTACACCAGAACTGCAGGACTGGGCTGCGAGGGCGCATCCGCGGCCGACTGCCGGGAACACCGAGCCAAGCAGCTCCCGACACGTTCCCCGGAGCAGCCGCCCCGCTCCTTTATTCTCCCGTGGTCTGTGCGGGAGGGGGGAAATTAAAATAAAAAAATGAACTAAAGAGTAACAAAATCAAAACGAGAAGCCTGCCCTTCGCTAGGGCCCAGATTAATTGCGGATGCAAACGAAGCCGTGCTGCAGCGCGAGGGCCATTGGCAGGGAGCTGCGCGCGCTCGCCGGTGTTTACTCCGGCTCCAGCAATGCAGCACAACCTTCAGTCAAGCTATTAACTTGAACGTTGAACTTCACAGCGCTGGCTGTCTTTCTCAGCCATTCTTTTGATGTTACCTCCAAAGCAAAAGATCAAAGACTTTGAGTGTGGTGAGGGGAAGTCCCAGGCTCTTAGCCTACCAGCCTGTGATATATGTTAAAATCCCGGCCAAAAGAGAGAGCGAAGGGAAAAAGAAAGGAAAAGCCAGCGAGGGAAGCTGAAGCATCCCAGCCGAGCGGCGACAGGAGGAAGTGGCACAGCGCAGCCCCTGCGCCGCGTCCCCCTGGGGCCGAGACCCCAGAAACGGGGCTTTCCCCCCCCTCGCTCCCCTACGGCCGCATTTTTTTTTTGGCAGCACCGGGTCTCTCCCTAAAACCCGCAGCCCCCCATCGCTCTCCTCACCGCGGGGCTGCTGCACCTTGCAGGCTGCCTGGAGAGACCGCGGCCGCGTGCCAGGAGCTGGGCCCTAATGAGGGCAGCACCCCCAGCCCGCAGGCTTCACGGGACGGGGCGGGGGGGAAACCATACAGGACCCGGGCTCCCTCGGGGAAGACGTTGAATTGCCCCCATCTGCATGAGTCACAGAAAAATAAACCCTCCCTGCTTGTAAAATGCAGGTAATAGGGCCTGCTCTTCCTGGCGGGGCCCGGGCGGGGTAAAGGCCGCGCCGCTATCGGCAGGGCCCAAGTCCACACGCCTCGCTCGCTCCCTGCCACCGCACCGAGCTGGGAGCCTCCGGGGAGGCAAAACAGCGAGCAAGAAACCGCTCTGCTCCTCCCCGAGCCTGTTTGGTTGGTGGTTTTTTCTTTTTTTTTTTTTTGAACTTTAATTTTAGCCATGTGTTTAGAAGGGGACAGGAAGGGGGAGATTTTTTTTTTTATATATATATTTTTTTTTTCAAATGCTGTCCTACCATTGTCCCCTTCCTGAGCCTTTTTCTGGGTTTATTTATACTCCCATAATACACAACAGTGCTCCAGATTTAGACAGTGACACTTGGTTGACACGGTCAAAAGTGGATCCAGTGCAGCATGTCTGCCAAACCAAGCCCCTCATCCATCAGCTGAAGTCCTTTTACTGCAGGGTCACGAAGGAATCACGGACTGTTTTTCATTCCTTTCTACCAATGTGCCTCCTAACTCTAGAAACCAAAACCCTCTTATGCTTGTCAACTCCTCCTCTTCCCCACCCCCGTGAATTCAGCTCTTGGCATTCACCAGCACAGAAAGCCCTGGGATTCAAAACAGAAATTCTTCAAAACAGAATTCGTGGCATTAAGCAGTAAGTAGGATATTCTGATTTTATTGTACTTTACTTACTCCTACTTAGCTCTAATCCTTGCTCCCCAGACAGGGGCTCGCTCTCGCTCTCAGCGAAGTCGATAGGAATTTGGCTATTGACTTCAATGGAAGTGGGATCAGATCCCCACATCTGTTGCACAGGGCAAGCAATATTCAGAGAAGAAGATGGGGGGAGAGGGGAAAAAAAGAAAAAAACACCTCTGAGATGTGAAATGATAAATGAGCTTGGATCAGGATTATGAACAGTGGATGCAGGGGAGATCTGAACTTGCAAACCACAGGTACTGCTGCAAACAGCACTAATTGCTAGACCAATTCCTCCCCTCTTAAAATGGTAATTCAAATAACTAGAGCAAAAAATAAACAACCAGCGACAAATAACCCTCCAGTCGTGGTTTGCAATGCCCAAGGACCAGCTCGGTGCAGCTCTTCCCTGGCAAGGAGACCCCTGCGCCCTCCCAGCCCTCCTCTCCCCGGGGTTTCGGGCGAAGGCAAGCAGCACGGGCAGGCACATGAGGAGGAGGAGGCAGGATCCCGGGCACAGAAGATGGAGCCGATGAAGGAGTGTGAGAAGTCAAGTACTAGTTGCTGCTCCACAGCACGAGAGGGATCCAAGATAAACAAGACCTAGATCTGGAACGCGATCCTGCCCTGCGTCACAGCCCTGCGATAATGCACCAGGAGTCAGGATTTCTTGGCATCGAACACGCTATCAGCAATAAACAAGGCAGTTCTCTAGAGCCACGAGGGACGCAGAGGGAGCTGGGGAGGGGAGAGGGGGGAAAAAAAAGTGGGATTATTTGTGTATTAGCCAAAGAACTATATAAGAGGAGTATGCAAAGAAGCGACTGCCAAAACTGGTGTGGGAAGAAAAAGAGACATTGAAAGAAATCTGGTATGCCTCCTACCTGCAGAGATGCTGCACATGAATTAGGCATCTTGGCAGAACAGATCCTCCTCGGGATAAATGGAGGTGAGCAATGACGGCTTACACGGGGACATCACCAAGGTTCAAATTCTGCATCTAAATCTCCCTAATACCAGCAAGAATTCCAAACCCCTCTAAAAAAAACACTATAAATAAATAAGCAAATAGTAATCAAGCCGGCTCTTCAGAATTCCTGAAGATTGTTTGCCCTCTGCACCCCGTGGCAGTTCAAGCAGCTACTCTCCCTTCCTATTTATACCTCATTTCAAGTTGTGGTTCTTACACACTACATGCAGCATGGCCAACATGCCAGAAAAATCACATCGCCTAGAAAAAGCCAGGAGAAAGACCGATGAAACTGGAAAGCGGGAGAAAAAGGAGGCAGGGAGAGTCATTTAAAAAAAAAAAAAATAGATTTACTCTATGTTCAGAAATGAGCTAGCACAGTGCCTGTAGTCTCCAGTTCACCAAAGGGCTTAAGCACCTGCTCAATTTTAAAGCTCGGGCAGCCCTGCTGGTTTCGGTATGTTTAAAGTCACCCAGGTGCTCCAAGGCAGCGCTAGCGCAGTGCCCGAGCGGTGCTGGCAGAGGCCCTCGCAGTTATTGACTGCACATATGGCAGGAAGAGCTTGAAAGCCGCACAGCAAGTGGCTTTCAAAACCATCAGACCCACAAACAGAAATCAATGCAATTTGCTTCCAACTACCCGATCTTCGAGTCGGGCTTTAATTCTTGACCTGTCTCCATCCCCCCCAACCCTATCTGATCGAGGATGCCCGAGACACTCAGGTATTAGCGCCGAAGAAAAACCCAGGCCAGAGAAGAGAGATCTGTTGGGAACGGGAGGAGGTGTCACGCACTGCTCGCTTGTAACCGCTGTAAAAAGTCACCTCCTGCAACACATAAAAATTCTCACAGAATTAAATCCCTTATAATCCCATTTAGCAGAAACAAGGTAGAGCAGTATGCTGGTGCTTAAGACATTTTAGTCTTTAAGAAAGTACATTTTGTTAAAAAAAAAAAAACACTCCTCTTGAAAATAAATTGAAATAGAAGAAATTTTAACCCCGATTCAAATTTCTCTGGGAAGCCGTTTTTTGTTTCCCGGGCTTTTTTAAGGAAGTCACAGAGTGTAAACCCTTAAATATTTTCACTCTTCCCAAATGTTATTATTTTTATAGCAGCTTGTATACACGCTAATCTAGTCCAAATGTACAAATAAATGTGCTGAGCTAGTATTAAAACACCAACCAACTGGGGTAAGATATAGAAGCCTTTTCTACGAGAAAATACAAACACAAGCTAAGTAATGTGTACATTGCTTCCCAAATTAAGAGTTGCTAATTGTGTTTACAACTTTTCCCAAGGGGAAATGCTATCTGTGGTCCACCAGTCCACCTCTCCCTCTCCCCCGCAGCAAATGACCTACCAACTAAGTACCAGCTTTATGTTCAAGTTGGTCAACTGGGTTTTTGCTTAACCCACAGGCATTTTTCCTATTTCAAAGTTTCTATTAACTCCCTACTGATGTACCCTAAAAGAAGTTTTAAGGGCTTGGAAGCACATAAATAAAATAGACTTTGCTGGACCAGCACAGCCAAATGAAAGCCTTTCACCTGCAGTGGTGGTGATAAAAATTTTAGATGCAGCTGCATACATGGCCCCTCCATAGATTTAAGATAGCTGCGATTTCCAGCCATTCAGCAGTCTTGTGGCCACTGAGCTGCTTGGTTACACTGAGACAAGCATCAGGACAGGACCTAGGGTTCAGGATGGTTGTCTGGGGAGTTGGGGGTTTTTGGTTTGTTTTGTTTTGTTTTTTTTCATTTTTTCTTTTTTTTTGGCTGTAGCAAAGCCCTCTTTAGCTGGGAGGCTGAAAGAAGCTGCTAGCCTGTACAGTGATGATAAGAAACCTGGAAGAGGAGAGGGAGATGGCAAGGAAGAAAATGTAGGGGGAGGGAGTGTGACTTGATGCGAAACCCTGAAGCAGAAAAATAAAGGTTTGCTTCAAAGCTAATGCTGTGTACTAAACCTTCTGCCCCTGTTTGCTCTGCAAGGTGCACGCACAACTTCAGACAGGCAGAGCCTGCAAGGTGGAAACTCTCCAAAGAGTGACCAGATAGTTTGCTGCTCTACTGACAAAGTTCAAGCCACTAAAAAATGTATGAACGCAGAACTGACCCGTCCTGCATGGTGTCACAACAGCAAATCCAGTCAGAGCTGGTTACTTGTCCCTTCCTAGCACCCTACAAACTCTGCACAATAACACTTAACAGAACCAGACCAAAAAAAAAATTCACAACACCATTTTTTTTTGTCCCAAAGTGTTTTCCATATCTACATGAAACTGCCATTGTAAGGAAGTGCCTAACATCATATTCTGTTTAAAAAGTTACTACAGAGGTTCAGATTGTAGCTTTCTCACAACAACCAGCAACTAGCTCCATAAAGTTCACTTGCCAAAAGCATCACCAGTCCTGCCCTCTTCAAACACAACACATCAGGTATTGAGCTGAGAGCATTTTAGGTCCTGTCTTGCCTACAGACAGTCACGATAAATTAAGCAGCGCTCAGTTTCATGAACAAACTGACTATTTAAAGTATGCTCGTGTTAATATATGGTATTAGCAGCCCCAAGATGACACGTTAGCAGGGCAACCTCACTGCATGCTAGCCAAGCCCTAAACCATCACTCTTCATTTCGCTGTGGGTCCCAGTTGGTAAACTTCCCTCTATTCTTGACCGGTATTCCTAAACAACCTCGCATCTTACCAGCGCCGTGATCGCTCTGTTCTGCCTCTCCCCAGGCTCTCTCGCTGCGTTTGGAGCAGTCTTGTCACCTCGCAGAGTCACACTGCTGCCAGCCCTGCCTGTGCGAAGCGGGCACGGGGCTGGCTCAGGGCAGGCTTGGCAGCCCCAAGGTGGGCACAGCCCCAGCCGGCAGCTCGCTGGGCACTGCTCACCATCAGCACGGGAAACGGGGGAAGAAAGGCTGGCGAAGGCATTATGTATCTTCCTCACATAGGAAAACGTTTTCCTTTGTGAGAGAGATGTCGATAAACTGAGAAACATATAGATTTCATAAAGTGAAAGGGAAGGGATGCTGATCTCAAAAATCAAACAGATATTCTCTGTATCCCTTATTACAGCTGTGAGGCCATTTCCACTTCGGTTCTGTTCAGGTGGGATTTCTCATATATTTCACACGCAAAAATCCCAGTGAAAGCAGGCATTACGATGAGCCGAGAACAAACGCACCATAGCCTTGGCCGCTTCTGACCAATTCTGCTAACGTTCACTAAATATTCTCAGCAAACCCGCCCCGTAGCCTCTTGTGCAGAGGCAGAGCCTTCCCCCTACAATTCCTAGACAGACATTCAGAGCCCCAGAGCAACACAGCACAGACCTTTTATTCTCCCCCACCATGATACACAGCATGACCTAACAGACATGGCATAAACATTGTCTGTTTGTTTTTACAAAGTGTGCATACATTTACAGAAGACAAACTAAACAACTTAAGACTATTATCAGGGGATAAATCAATTGGCAGCAGCCACTTCAGAAAACAACATGAAGATAGTTATTTTGGAGCAAAAATTGAGAAGAAAGCCTTTCCTTGCACTGTGACTCTGCCTCATTAGTTTTAAGGCAATCTCCTCAAAACACAAGGTTGCCCAAGCTACCGTCAACTGGTTGCATTTCAATTCAGATACGATCCTACGATTTTAATGCCTCCTTTCCAATAATGGTCAAAATCACTGGCAAAAGCAGCGTAAATGATAAAACCACCCCTAAAAAATTCTAGCCTGTTTTACTACAACGACTGCATTTTGACAGGGATCTCACATTTATTTAACACCTTTCAGACAGATGGTGGATGCCACGGTGATTTACAAATAGTGCTAATAGATGCAAATATACACGGCCAGGAACTGCCGATCTAGATACAGACACAGCACCTAAATACACAGGCAGCAAACATGCCAAAGCCATTTGTCTTGAGAACTCTTTCTTCAGCGATCTGATGGCTATCGCTGGCTCTCTGCAGCACCACGACAACCCCCGCTATGCTGGGGGCCGGGGGAAGAGCAATCCCAGAAGGAAACGACACCAAACCTAAGACAGGCACATATCGATAAATGAAATCCATTCACAGTTGATTAGAAGAGGGTTAAAAGACATGATCCAGACATAGGTCCCCCCAAAACGGGTAGCACGTTCAAGAATGAGCCTTGCTCAGTACCCAGTGATCCGCTTATCAGGCAGGACACGTAGAAAATGCAACTTTCAGTAAGATATTGTTGGTAATGATATTAAGAATAAAGAAATGTATTTGCTGGACGCTTGCTGGGATGGTCAGTATCTAATCTAATAAAGTCATCTAATTGGATCTAAGTGTCTCTTCCTTAGTGTGAAATCACAAGCACCTTAGTGACGCGGTGGCTAATCCAAAGGAAGTCCCTCTCATGGTTCTACCCCGGTTTGTAGAAATCCAAACACACTGAAATTATCCAAAGATCAACATACACCACGTGGGCTGACTTTGGTGCAGGAACGCCTGTCATCCCCCCAGCCCAAAGCCTACTCAGGCGATGCGCAGGGCGAGGGGAGAAGCAGGTACCTGACGGACAACCAAGTGCTCACACCCTTGATGTTACTACCAAGTAACGTGGGAGCAGACAGGATTTCGGAAACGTATTGGTGAACAAGCACTTCCTCTTCAACCAAGACATGGATTTAACCCATGGCTTCCCATGGAAACTGGGGAAGTTTGGGTTCTTCACCCAGCTGGGGACAGCAGCCAGACCTGGCCCGGCCAGCAAGGCCGGCCAACCCACCGAAACCCTCCCTGCCTCAGCCTCTCCCCACAGGCCAAGCTGGGGAACATTTCCATGCTCAAAGACAGCTCAAGTAACTTTTCACTGCCAGCCCTCCTCTTATACTCATTTTTAATCTCATGATGAAAAGCTAGGCATGGAAGACTTGGAAGATTTTCTTTTAAACAAAAAAAAGAAAGGACTTTGATTTAATTTTTTAAAACACGTCTTCCTGCAAGATCTCCTTCTCCAGTCATACTTTGATAGTGCCCTGCTCCCATCCAGCAGCTTGCCCTCCACAGCACTCTCTCAGCGAAGATCTATTTAAGACCAGCCCCAGGAGCAAAGCACACTCAGTCCCATTTTGCATATGGACACAAGCTGGAGAGAGGGATTTTGAGTGATTTTCTCCCAAAATGAAGACATGAATTCGTGGCAGAGCTGGCCATCGAACCCAGATCACAACTCTCCGTCACATGCACGACCCCAAACCAAGCCCTCAGGTGCCAGGAGGAGGCCACGAACCTGACCCCATTGCCCCGCACAGCCCGGGGCAGGAGGGAGGGCCCGATGGCTGGCAGAGCCGTGGACCTGCCAGGGTGAGCAGCACGACACCAGCCAGCAGCCTCGGGATGGACAACGACAAACCAGCAGGGTCCCAGGTCGACGTCCTGCTGCGGCCGCACCAGGCTGCCCCTGCTCCAGCTCGACCTCCCCACCGCCTGCTATTCTGGGATGCGGTTCTGCTTCTGAAGCAGGGAGAAAAATAGCATCAAGTACAGCAGCCCCATTCTGCGCTGCTTCCCCTCTCGGGTCACAAACGCAAGATGTCAGGTCACAAAAACGCTAATATTAGAGGATAACAGGGCCATTTTTAAACTTCTAAATTAAACTAAGTTTGCTCGGACAGGCAGGTCATTCACCTAAGCTATCCCTTGGTTTACTTTTTTTTTTTTTAAGCTCTTGAAACAGCACACGCCAGCACAGCTGCGGTGTGAAAAGGGATGCTGGCAAGGAGGAACAGGGACCACGGCATCTCTACAGGGAGCGCTCCCCATCCCACCCCGCACATCTTCCCCCCATGCAAGTGCACTTCCTCCCATTTTGGGGTGGAGAAATGGCAATTTGGATGATGCCATGTCCCAGGGCATGAGGCAGCAGGGGGCTTGCCACGTCCGGCATGCTTTTAAGGTCAATACAAAGAACTGGGAATTAAACCCCTTATGCACAAAGTCAAGATGTAGGTTCATGTTCTTAAGAAGCCTTTCCGTGGAGAGAAATATGAACTTCTCTAAATTCTATCCCCTAAAATTAGATCCATAGGATTTCCTACACCCTTCCCCTTGTTTTTATTTTAAACTACAACTAAACGTCGCTAGAACAACTCAAGGATGACGTGGAATCTTTTCAGATTAATTATCTTTATTTACAAATACTACCATAGGTCACAGGGAGGAAAGAACAAAACTTGGATTAAGAGCAGTTTTCCTTCCTCCAAGACCACAGTGCAGTTATGAAAAGTACACTTCAAATGAGAAACAGCCTCGGCCCTGAGAGGCTGAAGAGAAAGGATGGCGTGGGGAGAAGAGCCCTGGGCTCAGAGCGGATGGTGGGGTGGGTTTGGTTGAGTTGCGGTCCCAAACAGCAGCCTCGATGTGCTCCCCATGGAGCAGGGGACACGGGCTTGGGGGACACAGCACCACTATGACCAAAGGCTACATGTGTGTAACGTGTGTGACAGGCGATGGAAGCAGCCGCCGCCACCGTCCTCAACAGCAGCGTGGCACAATGAGGAGTCTCATCTTTATTTTTTCCTCTTTTTTTCCTCCCCCTTAAGGGCTTGCTGCCTCACAAAGCCCTCGGTCACACTTGATTTTTCCAGTTCCTTCTGCACAAAACGCAGCATAATAACAAAATAAAAACGGGGATACGGAGAACAATGAGTTCAACAGATTAATGGACAGGCGCAGCCATCTTCAGCTTTTATAGCCATCAGCCCTGAAGAGCACTCCCTTCTGCGAAGCTTTGAAATGAGCCTCAGTAGTCCTTGGACCTGGCAGGCAGCTACTGACAAACACGCACCTTCCTTTCAAAGCTAAATCCAGAGATTCATCTCCTGGCCATGTGCAAGTCAATCTTATCATCATTATTAAAGTTTTATTGGCACAACAATGCAAACTCCCGACACAATACGTTAGCCTTGTAAAAATAACTGACAGAAGCCAGGTAATGGGAAGAACAGGGGCGAGCTTATTCATCTCCCTCTCCCTGAAGCCGGGAGAGAAGCCTGCAGATCTCTCAGCAGTGCTGAGTCATCACGAAAGGGATTTCCAACCTCCTCCCTGCCCCCCAAAAGCCACCCACGACTTGTTGAGGACACCCTGCAAGCGCTGTCCTCCAGCCCAACTCATCGATGGGAACGCCTTCCCCCCAAAGACGACAATTCTGTTCTACTATGGCATATTCAAAAAGAAGGAAGAGGAAAAAAAAATAAAAAAAAAGATTACAATGTCCAGGAAAGTAGGAAAGGTTACACTCAGCAGACAAGGACTCCTATTTTCACCATAGCAACAAGCCTATTTATAACATGGCCTACCTGCATCAAAGAGCAGCCACAAGAAGCTAAATGCAAGTCTAGTGGTACATTCAAGCACTAAGATGAAGAAGCAGCTCACATAAGCATGTCAATGAAACGCTTCCAATTACATTACATGCACAATTATTAGCATTTACTCCCAACCTCCTTTCTTGTTTTTCACCCAGGTACGAGTGTGCGGGGTTGGGGGTGGAATTGCGGAAGGCGCAGGTACACGGGAGGATCAAAAGGAGGCAATCTCGGCGACTGGGCTTGTAAAAGGGGAGACTTCACGGCGAGGTGTTACAAGGCGAGTTGCTGAACGGTACGGGAATGGGAAGTTACTCACTAATTGCCAGTTTGCTTTTAAATAGAGTGGAAAATATACATAGATAAAGACTGTTTTATTTGCCAACACAAAGTAGATACGCAGTCTTCACACCTCAAACGCCTCATAAAATTCCCCACATTTGTGAGAGAAATCCCCCACTCCTGGAAGCGATTGCCAGACTAATAAGCATATTCCTAAGAGTAACACGCTGGGTGGGGGAACACACCTGCCTGTATCTCCAGGAGGAGCACAAGGTACTCCAGTAACAGACCTAACTCCAACAGGAGAATTCAGCTTGATTATTGGCCAATTCTATAATCTAGTGATACAACAAGTGGCATCCTGACTGATCTATCTCAGCATGATGAACATTATATATATATATATATTAAATATATATATATATTTTATATATATATATATATACACAAAAAATAAGAAATTACATATATGTATGCTAAGCCACTGTAGGAATCCCATATTCAGTCTGCAAGCGTCTGCCTGCTGCCACTTCTTTTTAAGCACCTACATGGAAGTGCTGCTGCCCAAAGAATGGCTGGCTTTTAAAAGAAGTGGAGGGAAGATCTTAAAAATGTTCTTTATCTGCAAGAGGAGTGGCAGTCATTTCACTCATTCAGGTAGGCGACTGGTGAGAATTACTTGGTGGCTGGGAAGTGGACTACTAAAAAAGACTCAGACAACCATATGGTACATAGAAGGGACTTAAGCCATTTATTTCTGGCATTTAAAATATATATATGGAAGCTTTTTTATAGACAAGAACCTTGAACAGGTGATAGCAGAGACTTGTCACTGGTGACAGAACAGACTGAATAGCGACAGACAGCAAGGCCATCTCAGATGATCCCATGGCAAAGGTACCAACCCAAACTGCCATTGGTTCAGCAAACCAGCGGACCAGCTTACAGTCCCTGAAAATAATATGCATATATGCACATGCTCACATGTATAATAAATAACATGCATATATACATATATGCATATAAATAATATGCATATATATAATAAATAATATGCATATATGCATATGCTCACAATGACCTGAAAAGTGGTGCCGATAAGAAGCAACATGAGGGAACTGAATTTGCAAGCATGTTCAGGAATCTACCAACTGAAGAGAGAATTCAACCTTTTCCCCCCCCTCTAAAAACTGAGCAGTAGAGAGGTAAAAATGGATACTGAATAAGAAACAGCATGCTCAACCACACAAAAAAGGTCAAGATAATTCCCCCGTGAAAGAAAATTCACCAAGTATTACACAAACATTTTACTCTGCAAACCTCTCTCCTGCTGAAGACAAGACATTTGCAAGATGCTCACTCCATGTTGCAAAGTATTGATTGCTTCATAACGTCTCACTTCCACTCGCCTCTCTCAAACTGCCATGGAAGTCAGTGGCTGTCAAATCTGTGTCGTTTCATTCATTGCTCTGAATGAAGCAGATGACGACTAGCACAGAGGACTCTTCCAGAGCAGGTCTACTGGTCCATATGATGAGACGGGATCTCTAATAACCACAACTGTTATCACCACCTTTAGTCAATAAGAACAGCTTCTGCCGCTGGGGGGTTGCTTGGATAGGTAGGGAAGGTACCGGGGCGCTGGTGACAAGATCAGCTTTGCCAGTTCTTGGTATGCTGCAATGGTGTTTCTCCACCAGTGAAATACGTCTAACACTATGGGACATCAGAGTGGCTAAGAGAGCCGCCCCTCCTTCCCAAATGTCCCGCAAACACCTGAACAGGATTCAAAATGAACAAACAAAATGAACAGCTTCACATCCCTTCAATGCAAGGAAGGAAGCTCAAAAAAATGAGATGAGCTACCTCTGGCTGAAGCCTTGGTGGCACATGCTCCTACCTTGACTACATGTGGAAATTAGCACCTTAAAAATCAGTTCTGGAATTAATTAAACCAAACTTGTACAAACTGTTGTGCAATTGTTAGATCAGGCCATGTTTCCACGATGTTTATCACACATCTGCATTACCAGATCATCCAACAGCACAGCATCTACCCAGTTAGGGTGTGGGCTCTCAATTATGTTCCTGTCAAATTAACAAGAAACCATGGTATGGAGTTTATGTCAGTGGCAGGAGGCCAGCTGATACCTGATCTGGCATGAAGTCTGCCGGGACAGCGAGGCTCCAAAAGACTTTAAAAAACGAAAACCGGTAGAGAGGTTTTGTACTCGTTCAATACTTTGCTTCCTCGGGCTGCAGCAATCTGGCTCCCTACAATCAGATTAGCTAGACTATTAAGCCAAAAAACTTGGTTTAGCATTAGCTAAACTGTCATTTCCAGCTCTCAGCTCAGAGCTACATATTAAGGCAACAATATAGACTACTGTTTTAAGAAAGCATACGGAGAGTTGCACTCAGTTGAATACGCCGATTTCTAAATCGCACCCTTATGTAAACACAAGCTACTTTGTGTCTAGATCACTTTTGAATACTGTTATTCCTATTGTACAGATGGGGAAACTGAGACAAACAACAATTAAATGAGATGCCTGAGGTCATGTCTTAGGTCTAGCAATCAGCAGAGGAATCTGGATTCCCAACTCCTACTTGTCTTTTTTAAACCACTAAACCACGATCCTTCCCAGTTCAAGTATAGTTTCAAGTTCAGGGATTCACAAAATAACATGAGCAGACTTGGCCAGACGTATATACAAGCTGCAACAGTTCTCAAAACACGAGTAACCTTTTAAAAATCTAATTGTATTAAAATAAATAAATAAGTCACTGAAACACGCTCTTAGCTGCGGCCTGAACATTTTTCCACCGGAGAAGCAAAGCAAATACAACAACAGTGACATCTAAGTACGCAGGCCGATTACAGCTTTACTTTCAAAAGAGCTTTGATTGATCTTTTTTGATAGACCTGAAATAAATTAAACTAGATTGACTCACTTGAGAACGGGCTGTAATCCTTTAGTCAGATCCCGGAGAACTCAAACCAAACCAGCTGTTAATTTAGGCTTTATAAGATAAAGCATGAGAAATCCAACCTGATGTACCCCAGAGCAATGGCTTACATCATCTCTGTAAGCAATCAACTTGCTGCTTCTTTTAGGAACTAATCAGTGCTCACTAACATGTGGGTGCCAAACTCGTTTTCCACCCCTCCAGCAGATGCTGCAGCCAAAGTAGGAGGAGAAAGAAAAAACAGGGGACAAGAGGGTGTACTTTAAAAGACTCAGCTGTTGGCTTCATGAAACACATTGCACAGGCTGTCTCAACATTGAGAAAGAGAAGGGGAAAGAAAAGGAAAAAAAAGAAAAAACCACCAACCCAGTTACAATAACCATTTCAATTCAAACAATTGCTGGATCTCAGTTGGGAATAAACTGCCCAGATCAACATTCACACTTAAAAAGGGAGGCGGAGGGGAGGGAAAAGGAGCGCCTACCCATTTGAGGAACCAGATACAGAAAGGCCAGGATAGGGTAATTTATGTCCTCGCATTGAGCAAATGGCCTTAAAGGG
Organism: Anser anser; assembly: GCF_964211835.1. NCBI lineage: Eukaryota > Metazoa > Chordata > Aves > Anseriformes > Anatidae > Anser > Anser anser. The sequence continues at coordinate 32,198,705 of NC_139727.1, read as the reverse complement.
GGGTTATTTCTGCTCTCCCCCTCCAATAATAAAACACACCTTTCAATTAGTTCTCTGCCACCACTGTCCTGTTGGGATTTTCTTTTTAATGCTTTTGTTGTTTTAACACATGCAGATTTATCTCATCCTCTTATCTGAAAATCATTCTAAAAAAATTAAAACAACTTTGCTTCACTAGAGGCTCTGTTCACTGAACATAAGGAGATCAGATTGGAAACCCCCTTCTTTTTTTAAGGAATTATGGTGCTTTAAAACTTTTTCTTTAAGAAAGAAAAAACAGGAATAAGGTTCCTCAAGTGAAGTCAACAGAAACTGATCCCTACAGCAACATTGATATAATATAGATACATGCTATAATACGGACAGGTAGCAGGCAGGAACGCTACCTTGACTTGACAAGCAAACGTGCCACAGACTAATTTGGAGTAGAGCAAAAGAGACCATCAGGCATGAGAGCTTGCTTTTGTTTTTTGGCTAAAATTGGTCAACATCAAAATGATGAAGCAGAACTAAAGTTCTTTTGTAATCACACACAACTATGTAAGTCTTGGAAATCAGACATATAAAGGAGCCTAACACAATTCAAAGAAAAAAAAAATCAACTTCAGAAAATAAAAGATTTCTAGTCATAAATCATATCCGGAGGGAAAACACGCAGGCAACTCTTAAACTAAGTTTGAATTGCACTAGACCCTTGGCAATAATACCTCCAAGAAGGAGCCTTACTCCCACGAAAGGACGCGGTGCCCTAGCCAGGCACTTCTGGGAGGAAGCACAATGCGAGCGCTGTGTTAAACACATGAAAGCTCTTCTCTCGGAGAAAGCCACAGCCCTGGAGATGATGGAGGTGAGGATTATTCCAAGTGTCCACAGCGGCATTTGCAGGCTCTGTGTCAAGAGGACTACTTGAGGCAGCTCTGTGGAGTACTGACGGGGGAGGTAAGGAGAGGGAAAGGAAAAGGAAAGCACTGCAAGTATCGTGGGGCTTGAGCAAATCATCTCAGCTGAAGTACTAGTCTGGGATAAAACATCCAACCAACCCGTAGTTCCAGTAAGCTTTATTTTACTCCAGTTAAAGCAGACTTTTACTCATGGACACCATGCTGGAGTTCATTGATTGACTGTTATCTCTTCAAATTACAGGAAGGGGACACAGCAAGGTCCGCTGATAAGTCACAATGCCTTTTTGTATTCTTATTCCTGGAGCTACCAATGCTGTGCAGAAACACCAAGCTGATGCTACCTGTTATCAAATACATCCAAATACATTTTTCCTGGGTGAGAATATAAATGAATAGAGCACAAGACCTTCCTAGTGACGACCGACTAGCTTTGTTCAGTGAAGATCAATGTCCCTTGGACCAGAAACTATGTAACGACACGTGTCTGGTCACAGTGCTGCTACACGGACAGTCACAGGTGAGGGAGAGGAGACTCCAAACGCCTTAAGATACTTTTGGAGACTACCCAGCAATAACAGAGGTGGCCTCGTATGCAAGCTTGTACTACGCAGTTTTATCCAGGAAAACAAGTACATACAAGTAAACAGCATTGCCTCACACACGTCCCAGAGGCACTGCATACATACGAGGACTTGGTTAAGCTCTCGGTGCTCTAACAGAGCCCAGCTGTGTGGTGGCTTCAGATCTCCCACCCCACTGCCCTGCAGCTCACCAGAAGAATCAAGAGACGCCACCAGGCGGGCACGGCCACACGCCAGCCTGGTCCTCAGAGGTGGTCCCACCTCCACCAGCCACGAACCGCTACGCAACGAACAGGAACAAGAGCCTGTAGTCAGCTCGTCATCTTTAACATCTAGATCTCTGCATCCAAGCTCCTTTCAACAGCTCAGCCAACTCACTCGCCCTCTTCACATCTCACTTTGCCCACCCGTGAAACACAACCAGCACGACCCAAAGCTGTCCCCTCATGGAGGATGGAAAACTCGTGGGTCTTTATCAGATAAACCTGGGCAGACGCCTGGCTCCCCATGCTGCCTGCTTAATTTTTCTTAGTTTAATCAAGCTTCAAGTTTTATCGAGCTCCAAAAGTTGATTTAAAAATCTCAGCTCGATTTTTAAACAGCAAACGTGAAGTATCAAGGGGGGAAGGAGAAGGATGGCTGAGGCAGATACAATACATAACTTGGCTCCTTTCGCTGTTTTGTGTAACTTCCTGCATAACTGAAGTAAGATCCAGCAAACACTCAAAGGGAAAGTGATAAATAACCACTAGAGTAGGAAGCAGAAAGATGTCTTCACATACCTCACCCTCTGTTATTTTTCTCCATCTGTCCACAAATTTTCCCCCTGACCATCCCATACGTGGACGTGCGTCCACCTCCGAGCAAAACCAAAAACTTGCAGGACAGCTATAGGACTAGACAGTTGGTGTCTCTTCTCCACAACAACTAACAACGCACAAAAAACGTTTAACACAGCTCAAACCTTGGGATAAGTTCATAAAGCTATTAGGCCCTGAACTGAACACGGTCAACTTCTACCTTCAGTCAGAAAGCACACAACTTGAGTTCCAGCCCAGAGTTATCTGGAACCTTTTTGATTCAAAAACTTGTTTTCCTGAAATTCTGGGGCTCACAGGAAAGAACAAGTTCACCATCTTCTTGGGCAGGGGAGGAAAGACATCCACACAGGGGTATGTTACATTATTTCTAGTGAACCTTATCTTTAAGCACAGATACACGTTATAAGTAGGAGGACCTTTCTAACTGTTCAGGGAAGCAATGTGAAAGAAAAAAAAAAATTGTCCTCTAATCCCAGAGGTTTTTTTTTTTTTTTAAAAGGAATACACTGCTTCAAAAAGTTTTAGTTGGTTTTGGTTTAATTAACCTAAGTAACAGGCCTGCTACCATTGCCTTTGTACAAAGGGTTCATGAAATTATACATACACAACTATTTATAAAAAAGATAATAATTGAGCATTTGGAGGCAGGTTTATAACTATGCTTAAGTCTGCAATCCAGAGCAACTACCAACATTATGCTAGACTTACAGATCACAAAAATCACGATTCCTTCACACTGCACCATCGCATGTTTGAGACTGCTGCATTATGCAGATTGGCACAGGCAGTTTGTTGTGCAAGACGGGTTACAAAAAAGTTTGATGCAAACTTTATACCCTTTTATTTGTATAAGAGCAGTGCCCAAAGGCACCAACAGAGAACAGAGTCCTTTTGTGCTAGGTACTGTACAAACAACAGAGTGAGAAAGACTGACCCTGCCCAAAAAACAGATGGGAGTGAAAAAGAGAGGCACAGAAAAGGGAAAAGGTTTAAATGAGAGACCTGTGAATTGCAGTATAGGTGTCTAAGCTAAGTAATGCATTGCCTCTCTGACTGGGTAGCACATGGGGAAGTCGGTAACACAGAACCAGTTTCCTCGATCTCCCCCCCAAAGAGCAATCCCAGGTCCCAACTACAGCAAGCGTCCCTGAGGAAGCGGCAGAGGAACTTCCTACAGCGTAGCAGAGTACATCTACATACCAAGCACCGAGCCATTTCAGGTCTGGTCACTATGAAGTGACGAAGGAAACTAATGAGCTGAATTTGCTCCGCTGGAACACTGGGACACTCCCCTTGCCAGGGGAATAAAACTCCTGTTTCTAGTAGGGGAGGACGAAGCATCAGGTTTCAGAAGCCGTGGCACTTATAGCCACAGGAAAAGCTGCCAGCAGCTGAGACATAAAAATTGCTCGTCTCGGGCTTGTGGTCAGAGTTAACATTGGGGGTATTTCCACAGACAAACAGATAAAGAGGGAATGCTTTCCTGGCAGATTTATTAATCCGTAACTGCTGGCTGAAGACACTGGGCTGTTCGGGGCGGTGGAGTCCCAGAGAGATGGATTAGCAGGAGAAGTGTAGATGAGGTGGCCGTGGGTGCATAATGCTAATTAAATATAGTCTGCAATTTATAAAATGGGTTTGTATATATAAAGCTACATTTCTCACCACTAATCACAAAAGATCAAGTAAAATCACCTTCTACAGCACACGGGGGGTTATACACTTATTAATTGGAACGAACCATCAGAAGGTGTTTACTGTGCCTATAAACCATACTCTCGCTCTAATGAAAGCAATGCTACATCACCAACAGACCATGTTCCCGAGGCCCACAGAGCGTGGCGAGCTGTAAAACGAAAATAAAGTCTTCAAGTACAGGAGAATTCCTTGCAAACAAAAGAAACAGACGCGCAGCGAAGTAGTATAAAACTGGCAACAGATTTCCTCCTCTTGCTGCCACTAATTTCATGCCTATCAATAAGATGAATAATTCCACAGCTCGTTTTCTGTGTAGTCTTTTGTTTTCCTACCCCATGGAGATAAATTATGTCTTCGTATGGCCTCCACCACCCAACCCGTGTCAACTATACATGGGCCACCTTGATCACTCCAGCATGTTCTCAGGAAATCGCATTGCCCTTCTGGAATAGTCTGTGCTTTGCTGGAGGCAATTCATGTGCACCAGATATAAAAGCCTCTTCTACTTTTCAGGAAGATATCAATCAGAAGACAAAGCCTTCTGAAAGGTGTTTATGGTCACATCAGAGGTTAAACAAGTCAGCATTATTAGTTCTTCAATAATGAGTTGATAGCTTTAGTCCTCCTTACAATATTGTCATTGAGAGTCTGATGAAATTGGAGAGCTGTACAGTTAAACATTGTCCTTCAACGGTCGGTCTACCAGTAGCGGCAATCCTGCACAGTATATGAGGGGGATGGAGGGAAATAGCGAATGAATCCAGCTTCTGGTTTCTTTTGGGTGCAAAAAATCTTTCCCTACTGACTCTCCTAAGGTTATCGATGGGGACAAACAGAATTGTCTTTTCTCAATTTTATCACAGGGCTGATAGTACTTCATGTTTTGTAAACAACGCAAGTTCCGGGGAGCATGATGCTAGGGAAAAAAACATTAGCTTTCACCCTCAAGAAGAGGTTTCCACTGCTTTCAAACACATGAAAACACAAAGATTTTCATGCTTTGTAAATTTAAAAAGCACTAGCTCTTCACTTCCCTTCATTCATCAATCTTCAGTTGGGAAATTCAAAGGTCATGATTTTTTTTTTCCTTCAGTATGTATTCTGTATAGGCAATAGGAAGCAAAAGCATTACTAGAAGTAAGTAAAATCCAAAGAGTCTCTTGTATTAAAGTTAAATAATTTATTAAAATTTAAAAAAAAAATAATGAAAATCATAATTACATCCTGACTCAGTGAAGTAATTCACATACACAGGATTCTTAAAAAAAAAAAAAAAAAAAAAAAAACCACTGTTTCACCAGTTTCAAGCTTCTCAACAGACTTTAAGTCAGACATATCTTTCCTGAAGGGGAGATGTTCAGTGTCCATCCAGTTCATGTGGTGGTCAAGGGGAGCTATTTTACCCTACAGTAATTCTCAAGCATTTTTTCTTATCTAGCCTAAAGATCTAGTGAGCAGTGGGACTTGCAAAGAGCAAAGTTAACAACTCTAGAAGCTACTCTGAAGGTTGCTGATAAAAACCACAAAACCAAGAACTCAATTGGAAAGTAGGCTAAAGAGCACAAACTCTGAGATAAAAAGCCACTCTCGCTGTAAATAACAATGATAACAGAACCACTAAAGCAGAAATCAAAACCCTACGTACTTTGCATGTGGTTTTTGACTGCAAACCGATTCATTTGGTTTCCCTCAATTCACACACCAGTGCAACCAATATTTTGCATATTGATCAAAAGGAAAACCATAACGTAACACAGACCTCTGTCACTGCATCTAACCACAGAATAGCGTTAAAAAAACAAAAAACAATACTTGTAAAGGAACCTTTAGATATGATGAATGCAAGAAGTTGTCTTAAATACATGCAATCTAGCTTGAACTTTTTCAAATAAGTCAACCAACAAGCGTATCCTATCAGCACTGCCCACACTGCATGCTTAGAACATGTTTTTCTTTTCCATTTTAAAATGCACCATTTAGAAGAAAAGTCAGAAGATGGGAAAATACTAGATATGAAAAGCAGATGAATGCTGATACTGTTGTTGGAACTGTTCGCTAGTCTATTCCTTCACATGTTGTGTGGTTAGGGTTTTTTTTTCCTTTTGCATTTCTGCTTGTTTGTTCCTTGATAGGAGGGAAAAAAAAAAAAGAAAAACACTACAGCATCACAGACTTTGAAGTTCACACATTACTGAGGTAAAATTCACAGCCCTGTTGCTGAGATTTGGTCAGGCACAGCTCTACAAATGCTGAATTGGTAGAGTAATAGTTCATCACCTTTAAAAATAGGCATATCATATTGTTACAAAAAATGGGACTCAAACATCTTAAAATTATCACAGGTTAGCCAACACAAAAAAATCTGCAGTCTGCTCCAAAATAACACTTAGAAATGGTAAAATCAGCTTGAATTCAAAGACCAACCCTGAGGACAAAAATACAGGTATTTTGCCTGACCACAGTCTCTTATATGACTGAGGGTCCACCAAGATGAGTCCTTGGTGGTACATATGGCCCAATACTTATATTCATTTTCTTGTAATTTCAAAAATATTCATTTCATTCTTGTAATTTCAAAATATTCATTTTCTTGTAATTTTTGGTTGTGGTTTTTTTTCCCCTTTCCCACCGGGAAAAAGAAGTAAAAATCCCCCATTCCCTCAAAATTGTTTGTAAAGTTCAAAACCATTTCTCCTTCCTCTCTTTACACACTGACATACAGAAGGAAACAGCAGTGTTTCAACAGAAAGCGACAGTGGGAAATTCTACTATAAGGAGCTGCAGCAGGAAAGGTAGCACAGAAGCAAATCACTCTTTACTAAAACTGCATTTTAAAAATCCAACATATCCAACAGAGTATATCCCTACTGACTTTGACTAGGATTTGCCATGAGATGGCTAAAATCAATACAATTTTTGCTCAAACTCTAAGTGGGGAAAAAAAAATGTGCATGTGGTCAGGGAGAAACAAAGCCTGAAATGTGTCATGCAATCTGGCTTCTCACGGCTACCCCATTCCAAACCCTTCTGAGAACATGAAACCACAATGCTATAATGAAAATTCTTTTATATACATAATTATTGAACACAATCAGCATCGAGTAGAAGAAAAAAGAAAAAAAAAGTCCAAATACACAGCTCCCATCCTTAGAAACTGTCAGCCAGCATAATCATTCAGCAGCTTATGCTTTTACATGTGATTTTGGTAGGAAGTCAAAGGGGAAAAGAAAAAAAAAACTTCAGGGGAAGGGGGTATTTAAAAAATAATAAAAACATTAAAAAGCACTTCTAAAGCACTTCTTTCATTTTATCCAGCTTTTATTTACTTTAACCACACTCCTCCAAAGTCCATCCCACCTCAAGACAGCGCATTTTCCAAAATATTCCACCTCTGGAATAGTATTAAGCGACCACTAACCCCCATTTCATAGATGTGCAAACCGAGGCAGAGACAACCAGCCCCAAGGACAAGCAGGATTCCTGTAATGTTCAGAAGCCATCCAAACCCCTTGGGTTCAACAGCTCCTGCACCCTTCCTCTCTCATTGTAAATAGCTTTGTGTCCGAGACCCTTATCAGCTGAATCATTTTCCTAAATGGACAGTCACAAGTCACACGTTACCTTATTATGATACACACATTTGATACGATCTATAGTCTCCAAAATAAGAGCAAACCCTATGTCAGCACCTAGGACCAAGCAGATGATCACCTAATTAAAAGGTCACCGTTTCTTGAATGAAGTGTAAGGCTGGCGTTCCTGTGTAACGCACACACCAAAAGACCCTTGATTCCTCTCGTTTGCACTTCAAGTTAAAAATATATGTATTTTATAATTAAATAAAAGTATTAAGCAATTCTAAAGCACAGCAGCTGGCATGCTGGTTTTGCGGACTTAAAAAAGAATGACCCACAAGGGGAAAAAACCACACACACACACGGAGTGGTTCGCTAGGCAGTCCAGACGCATTCTCAAAGGCAGACATTGTGGGAGATGAAGTTACTAGGCAGGAAAAACAGTTGCTAAGTCTGAATATTTGGTTATTCTCAGAACAGGGATTAGAAGAGGAAGTGTTGACAATGTAAGAGTAGCTACCACGAAGTCCCCGGAGCTTTGGCTGTCCCCGCTGATCCCCAGCGCAGGGGAGGGCCGAGCGGCGGGGCTCGCCCGCAGCGGCCGCGCCAGGAATGGGCCCGTGGGACACGCGGAGCATGCCAGGCGTTGTCGTTTCAATCCCGATTCCTCCGAACTCTCTGGAAGGACCAACATACGCACAGACCCCCTTTTAAGCAACAGCAGTGCGCTCGGAGCCGCAGCTCCTTGCGCTATTAATGCTGCAGTGGATGTGAGAAAAAGGGATGAAACCCTTCTTCGACAGAACACCGCATCCGCGCGACTCGATGGACACACGCATTAGGCCTGAGGCCTTTTAAACAACTTGGAGCATGATCTCTTTGATCCCCTTAAAGCAAGCTTTCTCAACACGGTCTCGCTGAGGCTAAATGGACTCTCCGGACAGGATGGGAACAAGGACTACCTGCCTTCCCAAAAAGGCAGCCGGGCCTCTCTCCATTATGCGGAAACGCTCCCCATCCAGAGGCCCAAGCACTGAAAGAAAATTGTTTGAAAAAGGTTTTAATAGCTTAGATTTAACAGATTTCAAAATGAAATCACGCTTTCCAAAATTAACATGCTTTGAAGTACAAGATGACTGAAGATGAAGACTATTTTCCCTGTCCTTTAAATGAAGTCCTGCAGAAGCACTTTTGTTACCACACAGCTTTCATGTGTACCAGAAACAAGGAATCACTACACGATTCTCTAAATTCTACACAGCAGCAGCCGGTTATTTCTCTCCATCATCTATTAGCAGCGCCTGCAGGTGTCACAAAACCACTATCTGACCTCAAAAGCCAAAGCTGGGACGCCCATACCTTGGGACAGGGCTTCCAGCCGGCACTGCTGAGAGGCAAATATTTCCCTTTTCCACGCTATTTGCTGCCAGAAGCTGCTGCAGAAGTAGCACAGCCCACTGCGACGACGCGAGGGAAGAATGCAGATACACAGCGACGCATGCACAGCCAAAGAGGGATGCAAAGAGTGCTGCCCCTTTATACACTACTCCAAAGTTTTGTGGAAATGGCCTTAAGTAACACAAGGATTTTTTTAATTTTTTTTTTTTTTGTCATCGAAAATGAGACAGAACATGTGCATGTGGCTTAGCTTTGCTGGAACCCACTGACGACCACAAACTACAGAGTCAAGTAAATTCATTCTTCAAGCCTCTGTCATGCCAAAGCAATTCCTTTGTGAGATTGCTCACTTGTATCTTCCTCGGTATTTGACAACTGCCGAGCGCACGCATTTTAGGTATTAAATCAGTAAATAAGCAGTGACAGCCTCTTAGGCCATTATTATACAACATCTACATCCTCTGGAATATGTCAATCAATCCACCTGCATGACGCTGTGATTAATTTTCTTTTAAAATAAGGAAAGGCATAGCCGGAAAACCTCTGAACAAGTACACATTAAATACAGCCCACAAAGCAATCATGCCACGAAGAACAATCTGTGAGGAAGTCCTCGATCCCTACCCTCTGTTTAAAGAATAATTTAAAAATAGAAAGACAAGAACCTCACCCCACTTGCATTTTGACAAATTTTCTAAAAGGAAAAAAAAAAATAACACACACAAGAAGTTGGAAAAAAAATAATCAAAAAATCCCCCACATTTTTTGTGGCAGTCGGTTAAAAAAAAAAAAACACAATAACCAAATGCTATTTTCAATTTAGATATATTTCCTTCTCAATTTGAAAGATCAATAGTTTTAAGAAAAATACTACACCTTCTTTCTGCTCCATATGTTTCTCTTATTGGTTCATTTACACTGTGCTGTTCTCCTAATAGCAGTTAGTACATCTTTTTGTCATTTTAGCCTTCCACAGCCATTAGTGCTAACCGCTGAGACGGCGCAGCTCTCCTCTGCCATCCTGACTGAACACTGCATCTCTTTCCCCGGCTGTTCTCCCTTTGACTAATGTTCACCAACACTCATACATCATTCCCAAATTGGTCCAAATGAATTAAACACAGCTCTGCTTAACATTACGAGATTTAAATGGATTTTCTCTCTACAGGTCTGCCCCATAATTGGGTTTATCCATCTTGTTGAAGTACAGTTTACACTTGCTAACATCACGCCAATTCAAGCTACATTTTCTGCTCCAGTGGCAGGAGCGAAGCAGATTTGTCATCGGATCATAACAGGTAATTCAAACAACAATTAGTTTGATGACGGCCCGTATGTCAATGTCTGGTCCCAGTCAGCGCTGCTCGCACCCGGTGCTCTTGGAACGGTAAGATGAATTGTGCTTACAATTCTTCAATTTCAATCAGCAAATACTTACTGGGAAAAAAGCTGAAGCTCGATTGACACAAAACTGTCCTACAGTTTTGCGCCTGGCCTGCACAAGGACAGTGCCTTTTACTGCATTTGCCCAAGATAGCAACAAACGCTCAGCACTCAGGAAACAGCGCTCTCACACACACCTCACCCGATTCACAAACCTGGAACGAAGCAACCCTGCAAGCAGGTGAAAGCTACCCTCGCTTTGCAGACGAAAGGCAAGTCCTAAATTTTCTACGTGGGTGCTAAAACAAGGCTGATTCTTCTGATGGGTGCCACATTCACAAACCCACTGATGCTTGCAGAGGCGATGACAAAAATCAGAGTGCCGCTGAGGATGAAGCCCTGAGCTTTTCAACGTGGGTACCTAGCATTGGAAAGCTTCAGCTGTTAGGATTTAGATATGTCAGGAGAGATAGGGACCAACACCCCCAAGTCCCGATTTTCAGTGAAGTGCTCCAGCTACTACCTCACATAATAACATTAAAAATATTTGCAGGCAAAGTCGTGCATTCTGGGTTTGAAAAGAACATGCGTTTCTTGGAGAGCTAATTCTGCCAATTAGGCAAGACATGATTTGCCTCTCAAAATCTGTTCAAGAAAGTTTGTTTCAAATTAAAAGAAACATTATTTTCTTAGGGCCAAGTAAATCTAATCCCCACATCCACATTTTTCAGGTTCCTTCACGAAAATGAGGTTATCTGGGACAAAGCTTTTATAATTTCAAACAGCCATGCACATCAGTATCTATACTATTAACTATGAATGCAATCAATCCCTTGGCTATTCTTCCTCTTATTCTTTCTGGTTTAGAGGAAGAGAAAGAAAAATCACTAACAGATTTTCTGCAAAATCATTTTGTCTTGAATTATATACTAACATGCACTACTAGTTGCTGTACATCATTTAACAGAAAAAATTCAGCTAGCTGACTTAAAATGTAGGTGGGATTTTCATAATTGGAAAAGGATCTCCTCTGAAAGAAACCAACATTTAGACAGAAGTCTTGGTTTAAAAATTAAAACGTACTTAATGAGCAACAAAGATATCAGTGACTAAAGATTTTCAAAGCCAATACCAGAATACCAAAAAACCTCTTTAACCTAAACATTGTAATAGAAGATGATTACGGTCAGATCAAAAAGTAGTTAAAGTAATGGTATATAAAATATTCTCCTTCTAGAGGTGGCAAGGGGAAATTCGGCACAGATAGAAAACAGAGACACTAAAACCTCACTGGAACCTGGAAAACATCATTCTGTTTTTCTGCACTAAAATTTAAATCAAATACAAATCAATGCCCTGAGAAAAATTACAGTATTCTGTCCGCTGTTTCAGGTTTAAGTTTTCTATTCAAATACCACCATTACCTTTTGTGTGCCCCCAACAAAAAATATAAATACTTCTTTCATTTTCAACCTTTTTTTTCTTATTATTTTATTATTATTCCAATGAATGTTTTATATACAGAGACAAATCAGAGACATGGCCTGATGCTCAGCTGAAGAAAATCGGGAGAGAGCCATTGTTATGTGCTTTTTTTTTTTTAAGCAGAGTTACGACAGTTCACACAATCTTTGGACAACACACATTTAGCAATGCTGCATTTGTTTTTTCATCATGCTGGCCTTTCAGTGTAATTCTGAGCACCGGGAACAGCTCCAAGTGTCTCGGGTCACTTCTGAAAGTACAGTTGGCACCGATCCCACAGGTCATTCCCTTGGAGGGCTTCCCAACATCTCGGGAGCACCCAATCAAAAACTCTGAAAACACTCAAAGACATCAATTCCCACACAAGCCCATCATCTGGTGATTTGTGCCCGTCAAGCTACGAAGAAAGAAAACCCGATGCCCTCAGCGCTTGGCAGATTAATGGGCAGAAAGAGAACACGGTGTCTCCGCAGCCCTCTCGGCGCTTGACCCAGGCGGGCTGGGCAGGGAAGGGGTGGCAGCAGGCAAGGCTGTGGCAAGAACCGGGACCCAATTTTGCAAGCGTTACTCCTGTCCCACTGAAGGCTGTGGGTATGGGGCAATGTTTCTGGGCCAGACCCTTATCACCCTTATCTGTGGCGAGGCAGCGACGCTACTTGCATCCTTGTGCAAAGCAGGCACTTGACTGCACGGTGGGGGGAGCGATCTTGGGAGCGTGTTTATTTTTGTCAAGCTGGCACGGGAGCAAGGTGCAGGTTTGCATGGGAGAGAAGGGCAGGGGTCACAGCAGAAAAGTAATAATGGACTTCTGGGTTTGGTCATCGCCTGGCACCTGAGAGCCGGCAGATTCCAACTCTTCCAACCCGTCACTCGCAGCCAGGAAATGCCCTCTCTCTCAGTCATCACTCCAAATAATAAATATTTATTTATAAATTACACGCAGCCTCTTCCCCCCAGCACGAGGCTGAGCAGAGCAGAAATAAGAGCCACGCAGCCCACTAACCATCAAAATAGCTGCGAGAGCAAACCAAGGGCCGCGCAACAGGCAACGAGCCCCATGCAGGCAAGCTCCAATGGCACCAGGAAGAATCTCCAGCATGCGAGAAATGACGAAGACCAGGGGAAAGTTTCCGAGTGCTTTAGATCAGTTCTCTCTTACAAAAACAGGGAGACTGTTCCCAGGTTGTAATCCCTCAAAAGAGGAGACTTCCTACTCTATCACCGAGCAGGCTGGGCTCCAGCCATGGCGCACAGGTGTCAAGTTGACGCTCTGGCACAAAAGGAGACCGGTGCTGACAGTGCCTTGGATGCACCTTTGGGGACAGCATGGCCAGAAGTCTACACAGCGACCAGGAACTGGGCTGAGCACCTAATAAGCAGATTTTTTTTAATATATTTTTTTTTTAATTTACTAAGTCTCAGCTATCACTAGCAGCCAGCGCAAAGCCTCAAAGCCAAGCAGAATAATGCATCCTCAGGCTTTTGTATCCCAGCTTGTCCTGGCGGCCTCCGTTGCAAATCAGTTGTCGTAGCTGGAGACTGGACTCGAGAAGCCGATTAAACAAAGCTTGCCCTGCTCCTGTCTGACGCAGCGCTCCCTCGTCCAGCTCCTCATTAACGGGCCTCGCGGATATCCACTGTGACTGCTAGCTCCACTGGCTGTTGAAGGGCACACAGTATCCTGGCAAGAGGCCGTATCTGAAAAAAATCTGGCTTTTTAGAGCGGTCAGAGCCCTGTCACAGAGCCGCGTGGGCTGCTGTGCTGAAGCCGCTCTCCCAGCCCAGGACGGCAGCCCCGCTGAGGTCAGCCTTCTCAGAAAAAACAGCGGGTGCCAGACCAGCGGAAGACCCAGCCTGACTTTCAGGTCTTGCCATCACAAGTCTGTCCCTGGCTTGTGAGGCAGGGTCCCCAAAAAACAGCCGTTCTGGCACAGAGGGCCTCAATCCGCAGACACGGCCCATGCCTGTACCCCTTCAGAGACTGTCGGCCAAGAGCTGGCCAAAGAGGCACAGCAGGTGAAGAAGGCCCCGCTTTCAGGGCACAGCAGAAGACCAGAGACAAAGGCTGGTGTACACTGTCTCTCTTTAAAATACTTATTTAAAAGAGAAAATGCATAGAGAAAACACCAGCTTTACCAAGGCCAGGATGCGACCCAAGCTCGTAGAGCTGCCCTGAGGGAAGGCAATTAGTCTCACTCAAGGGATGCCAAAAAATTTAGCAGAGCATCCATAATCACCCTGAAATGTTCTCTACTAGCAAAGCTTAATGGGTTTATCATTTATTTCTCAGTTAAGTGGTGCTTAAGTTGACCGGGGAGTGGATCCATATTGTATATTGATTAGGCAATAAAAACACATTAAAAAGCAAGTCGGACTGCAGACAAGAGCCTCATCCCCTTCCCTCTGCCAGGCGGGGTGTCTGCTGGGACAGGCCGCCACACCTTCGCTCCACCTCTCCTAGCAGTTCAGCTCTTCTGCAAAACGCTTTTACACAGTGAATGAATTCCTAAGGCTACTTGTAAAATTACTAGGTGCAGCCTTGTTAAACATTCATTTGGACCAAAGACAGTAAATTAAAATCACAAAGCGAGCGAGCACCGAGTGCCATGCTGTGACCAAAGCTAAACAAACAGGGCAGTCCATCAGTGACTTATTCCTCAGCCGCTACTCCAGATCGTCCGTCCCCACTCTCCACACTCACAGGGTCTCCCACAAATCAATAGCAAGGCTCAATGATTATTACTGGAACAGGATTACACTCTTTTCTACTTCCAGGTCAGAAGGCACAACGAGTACAAGCCACTATGTATTTTGTGAGACCACACCATGACTTTATTTATGCCATATGGGCAGTTATGATTATTCCAAGGAATAATGTTCATTTATTTCAGCAACAATCTGACAAACTAAATTTATGCTGCACCTTTGGCCTGCTTGCCTGAACTCTGCTCAGCAATGTCTCTCAGCTGGGACTACTTCTAAAACACAAAAACAGTTTTCAAACCGCCAGTGTTTCTTGGATGTCGTTTTGTTTAGATCCACTACAAAAGGGCATTTTCTCACTCTCCACTCTTCCGCTGTCCTCCCCATCTCCTCTTCCCCCTCAAGCTGTTGGCCGTAGAAAATCAAGGACTTTAAGTTACATTTGTTGTGTGCCCTCTGTGAGCACAGAGTCTGAGGCATTACCAGGGCTGGCCCAGGAAGCTGCATTCCACCGCCGGCTGAGGGAGGCCGCCTTTTGGACCCTAGCAAGGCACTTGAGGAAGCCAACAGCTACATACACTCCCTCAGGATCTTCAGACGGGTGTGACCAACCATCTAGGAACGTCACTTCACCAAAGTCACTTTGATTACAGACATCCTCATACCGCAGTCACACTACAGCGCCCATAGCACCCCAGGATGCGTGTGTTTTATGGACAGCAGGCAACGTAAATATTATTTATGCTATTTTGGTATTTCAGAGAAAGAAAGGCATAGATACAGATCCACATTTTAAATATACATATACACGTGTATGCATGCACACACACATAACCCCCTTTGCCACAAACAAAAAGACTGGTTGTCTGAAGGCGTTATAAATGCCCTTCATAGCTCGTTTCATCTGGCCTTCATAATCTCACCAGTGAGTTTGCCACTTGTAAATATTCCAAATTTATGCCTATAAAATCTTAGCAACCAGCCAGCCTATATATATCTATGCATGGAGCCATTAACGTCCACTCGTGGTTTGTTATTCTTGTGAAACATCAGCAGGGGAAGGGAGGGGGAACAGGGAAAGTCCAAATCATGTGTCCTTACAAAGGACACCGAGCGCTCGGCAAGCTGGGAAAGTGGAAGCTCACAGCCCTTCGACAAGACACAGCTGCTCCACACCACTTTTCCTCATTTCAAAACTGAAAGCATGGCAGAGAAGAAAACGTCAAGGACCAGAGAGATAAATGCAGAAACTGATGTCGTGTCATGCTCTCATAAATGGCCTGGATACACCTACAGAGTCTTCCTTATGACAGTCATATAAACATTATACTGGGGCTGTATACAGGAGATTAAACCGGAGGGGAGGGAAGCTTCGCATGTGTCATGCTACCAAAGGTTATTTTAGGATCAGCTTAGAAGCTGAGTAGTGGGTGGCAGCTGATTAAGTTACCACAGGCATATTTAAATATCATAGGCCCTCATCGGGACCTTTCTTAAAGGGTTGTGTCTGCACCGTGACTCGAGCTGGAAATCTGGCCTGCGGAGCAGCCCACTTCCACAGGTCCACGGTGATCCTTCCTGGACACTCCCTCAGAGCAGGACGCACCCAGGGCACACACATTTTTGCTTACTGACCCACATTTGTTCAAGGAATAGTGTCAATGAGTATACCGGAGAGTTGAGCAGGATATTCCCAGCAAGGACCTCCCCACTGCATCACAAACCACAGTGACTCATCATGAGCACAAGGAATACTTGGGGAAAGAGGGCATGCGACTATCCCATGTAATCCTATATGGCTATGTCATCACCTGAGTTGCGTTAACCCGCCAGCCAGCACAAAATCAGTTTTGCTACACCTCTGTGCATCACACAATTCTCACAAGAAATTTGGCCACTACTTTTAGAGTCCCAGCTCCCACTGGATCACACCTTGGTAATTCTAGAGCTGAAGAAGGGCTTTGGAAGAGTACAGCCCCGTTTGCCATGGATTCAAAAGAATCCACACGTAAGGGATTACATACATTACTTATTTAAGAAATGTCTCCGTTCGCCCATATGACTGTCAGTCTTCACAACTGTGAACCAGAAGAACAACAGCGCTACGTGGTCACAGAGTGATGCCTGTGGTTTTAGATCACCAAGCAATGCTGTTAAGTGTTGTCTTTAAATGATTTAATACTAGGTCACTTAGAGAAAATCACCTAGCATGCTCATACGAAGGCCATACAGTGACCACTAAGCAGGGCACCTAATGGCAGTGATGTTCTCTCATACGAACAGACAGGTCCTCCCTTAAAAATACAGATTCTTCCAAATGACAGAAAGGGGGAGAAAAAGGCACTTGATTCTCAAATGCTGCCATAGCCTCAAATTTGGGGGGGGGTGGAAAGGAAAGAAAAAAGTATATATATTAAATATGTACATGTGTCTATATGTAGACACATACACATATATGTAGACAGAAGATAGGTATTAAGAGTTTCCCCATCAACCTCTTCCATATTTGTGCACCAAACCTCTGGTTCACAATCAGATCCATTTAAATATTTTCAAGGCTTACAAAGTGTTTCAGTGCTACTCAAAAAAAAATTTGCGAACATTTACTGAAGCTTTTAAAGAGAGCTTTATGTTAAAAATTGACTGTTACCTTGAAAGTGGCTAATTATATCTTAACAAATTTGTAGCTATTAAGCCATACAAAAAAAAAATCACTAACAAAAGTCAGTCCTATTTTAGTTTGTATGTACTTCCTCTCCCATTTTTAACTGTTCCATGATCTTGGTACCCATCCATGACTACACAGATGACTTCATTTGCTTAAAACCATGTACTGCAAATTCTTGGGTCAACCTCTCCGGTTGTCAAATTTTGCACACATAGAAGTATAAATGAAACTTGAACTCAGTTTGGGTGGGCAACGCTCCTTCAAGTTGTAAAAGCATTCAAACAACACCAGATGTTAACTGTTCCTCTGGCTTCATCATCTAATAGGAATCATCTAATAGGACATCCGTTCTTGGCTTTTTTCAGCACAGTAAGATCATTCATCACACAGCCACACTCAACTGCTTTTGGCCCTGAACCCAAGTTAGAATCAGCTAGCACAGGACCCGGGTCCTGTGCTAGCATCACAGAGAACAAGATGCCCGGTACTGCCCAGCTTCCCTGGTCAAGCTTTCCTGATAAAGGAACTGCTTTTATACCTTAACAGAAAGGAGTTATTTAGTTACACAAAAGGGGTCTCCAATGAACTCCATTATCATTTACCCAATACAGCTGTTGTCCAACTATATACAACACCTGCTACATATACTGACTGTCCCCCATGCAGTCTGTCCCATGTAAGTTTCCAAGGCAGGCAGGCAGATAGTGCTGCTGATACAGTAACCAAACAATGAAACTGGTGCAAACAAACTATTACAATCTACATCAGTAAACAAAGTGAGGAAAAGTCATACCAATGCCAGTTTCATCACCCACTAGCGCGAAGTGTATGCGCTACTTCCAAAAGTCAAAAAATTATCTTTTAAAAATTATTAACCAAGTAGAGGGAGGAAATTAAGTCTTTCACCCATTAGGTTTCACTTGTTTCAATGAGATCTGCACAAGTGAAAAGGCAAAGAACCACCAACTTCACCACCTGCCAGAAAAATGTGCACCTCAACAGTCTGCAATCGAGAAGGTTAATCTACTTAAAGCGTTAGGACAACCACTATCTCCTGTCTTAGTGGAACTACAGTCTTGGACAGGAGAATGTCGCACTGCCCACCAAAGAAAAAAACTATGCATCACCCATGGCCCAAACTGTGAAACCTCATTCGTTGAAGAATTCTTCTTAGCAACCTTCTGGAACAGCCTCAGATCGGTAATAAGTACTTCTTTCCATAATCCTAAATTAATGCTTAATATAAGACTGATTGCTTCTTCCTGACCTGGAAGATAACCAGCCTCCCCCTGCACACATGTGCAGGCACAATTACGCTGGTGCATAAGCAAGACGGGGAACTACTCATTTCTCCTTGATCAAGCAGTTCCATACGTGAGACTCCTGTCATGCTACTCAGCTGAGTAATTACTCGTTGAAAAAGAACAGCAAGTAACTTCTGAACAATTTCACAGGCAATGGCCTTTTTCCCCCCCTCCTACATAAACTTAAATGCCAAATACCAAACCTATTTGTAGCAGTGAAGATTAGTTCTAACAGGCAAATCACTGAAAGGATACACTTTCAGATCAGTTTATCTAACCACTAATAATTATTGCTACTTATTATTCTTCTGCACCCCAAATGCACAGAGTACTTAAGATAACGAAGTTTGCATCCTTCTCTGGAGGAAATCCCATGAGCAGGAAAGAAACAGAAGATGAAACTGCAAGAGAAACTGATCTCAAGTGACAACCACTTGCGACAGCAGGGATGTGGACTTGGGCTTTCACTCTGCTTGTACCTCTTCTAGCCCTTACTGGAATTACCCCAAAGGAAGAGGACACGCTGCTAGTTGTTCACAAAGTTACACAAATCTGTAAGTCTCTGTAACAACACAAAAGAAAAGCAGAAGGAGACGTGCTACAAATTCCATGATTTGATCCTCTCGACTCTTACAGACATTCTTATAATCCTAAAAGGGTTACTCTGGTGGCATGAGATAGCAGGTCACCCTAGTAGACTACACACACGTCCAGCTTCAGAGAAAAATAAATCTTAGAGTCAAACTGCACAACTCCCTTGATTTTGCCCCTGCCGAACAGAGCACACCTCGTGCCGCTTGCTGACTGTGTCAGGATGCAATTGGGGTTGGTGGCCATTGGCACCACAAACTAGCACATTGCCCCGCTACCTCAGTTCCATGCAGACGTTCTGGTTTAGGTGCAACCGATTTGAAGGCAAGTAGTATGCAAGAAGATTATTTCCAACCAGCTTCATGTAGCTATACCTTGAAAAGTGACTCCATGAAAGAGGTATGAGGGTGAGGTAGGGAGGAAAGAGGAATGTAATGTTTATTTCCTTTTAACTTTCCATTTCATATGCATTCAGTGCCATGTCTGAACACGTTCAGACATTTCTTCCCCTCCTCAGTTACCCTTCTTCCAAACACTTGTCCTACAAATTATACCTGGGATCTGAAAATTAAGCTGAATTCCTTCCTTCTCTTTCTTATGCACACAGAGTAATAACGAGACTTTGCAATCCAAATTCTGTACTTGTGTACACCTGTGTTAACCCCATTGTCTTCAAATTATTCCCTTAACAATGGCTGTGGGTTTGTACAGGTGTTGAACAAGCCCCGTAATTGGAATTTAACAAACAATTCCAACAGCAGGGGAAAAAAAAGTGAGAATTCAACTCGCTCCTTGTGGCATTAGCTAATACGTTCAAGTAGCAGTAAAAACAAAACCAAATTTAAACGCTATTTAGGCGTGTGCAGATGCTGACAGGCAACTCGTGAGACTTCCAACAACTGCAGTTTTTCTACTTAGATCCACAAATCAGAGCAGTAGCAGGGACCATAAATGAAATACTTTTGCTTCTCATTTACACCATCTTTCCAGGGTTCTCCGCAGTCATCTTCCTGCTTCACCAAATATTTTGCTTCCAAAATAAACTTTGCCAGCTCCCCTTGGGACCATGGATTTAGGCCACAATCCTACAAGCCCGGACGTGCAGACCCAGCTGGGCCGAGAGGGGCGACCCCCTGGAAGGCCGAGGGGGACCGGGGCCCACACCCGCACCACCAGCTCCCTGGAAGGGAAGCACCTCAAAACCCTCACCACCACGTCCAGGAACAAGCCCAGCGGGAGGCAAAAGAGCAAGATGGGGCCAGGCAGGCGAGCAGGCCTGAGGAAAACACCAAGCAAGAGGATGAGGGCATCGCCTGCTCCGCACCTCCACCCGAACTCAACAGTCGCTTCTCCAGGCCGAGCGGTGTGTTCCCCAACTGCATACATGCTGGGAAATCAAATGAGAGCTTTCCGCTGTTGTCTGAGCTACTGCTGGAGACCATGCCTGAAAACCAACCCTCTCTCTCCACAAACCAAGCCGCAGCCAGGACATGGGCCGGAGATGTACTTAGGGTTTGTTGCTACAGCTAACTTGGTCACAACGGCCTGAAAGGAAGGTTACCCGGCTGGCAAATGGAAGAGATCAGTGACTTTCTAGGGCCAGCAATTACTCCTTAGTGATGCAGAATTACTACAGAGCACTCATTACTGAAGAGATGCCAGTTACTGACAAATTACCAAACTGAGAAATTAATTACCAGCTGAGAAAATAATGCACAAGGGATCGGACTGAAAAAGCCATGTCCAAGAGAGGTCCATAATTTGCAACGCATACATTCTAATCAACAATTAGTCCTGGTACAATTAGTACCACACTGGGTACTCTTTCAGGATGGCAGACATCACAACTGGTCTGCAAGCCATCAATGGCTTGGATGAAATAGCATCATCTCAAAAAAAATGGAGACATTGTTCAACCTGACCGTGACATTGTCCAACATACAGACTTGACTCTATGCTCCAGCACTGCACAAGCGATTCAGCATCACTGCCAGGAAAATCCTCATCTCC
Source organism: Anser anser (assembly GCF_964211835.1). Lineage (NCBI taxonomy): Eukaryota > Metazoa > Chordata > Aves > Anseriformes > Anatidae > Anser > Anser anser. The sequence goes on along the minus strand of NC_139727.1, from coordinate 32,177,586 downwards.
TCATTCCTCCCCGCGCGTACAAGGAGAGCTCTGGGTGTTCAGAAAACCCTCCCCTATTCCCACACCACGCTCAGGGACAACACAAGTCAGCTAAAGGAGCGCCTGCTCTGAGGAAGCACTTTGTGTACTTTGCCGAATGTAAGCAGGCATTTTTGCAATGCAAACTCAAAAGACGAGCAATTTTTCCACAGCTTTTGCATGCTAGGGGCCAACCCTATGAAAAATAAATCTGATTTTTTATTTTTTTGCTAAAATAGAACAGAGATCTGGCCAAATTCACCATCATCTAGTGGAAAATAGTGTGGGGGTGGGGGCGGAGAGGGAAAGAATGACGTGTGTACAAAAACTGCACATGACCTCAGAGCTACAACTTTCACGGCAATGAGTATTTATTAGCTTCAACTGCTTCTGTAACCAGTAGCAAGACCTTTTTGCCTCCAGTCCTTTTTCAGGAACCTCTGCAGAAGCTGGCTGATGCCACGTCTCCGTGGGAGAAGATGGGGGACAGGAATTAAACACTCAGCGTTCGCTGGGTCCCAGCACAGCACCTAACCAGCGATGCCACAGGCCTTGGGGGCAAGGCGATACAGAGCAACACAGAGCAGAACAAAAGACATCAGCCTTAAGGGCTCCTCTCTCCCAGCATTTAGATGTAACGGTGGTGTGGGGCAGAAACACAACACTGGCTGAGCGATTACACGGAATAGCCAAGGTGACTACCTCGAAGACTTCACAAAGGAGATCCTACATTATTTTGGGACACTAAATACAAGGTGATCACTCAGCCTAAACAGCTTGGCAAATAGACATCAAAATGACCAACTTTGCACCAGGACAATTATTAAAAAAAAAAAAATCAAAGTGCTTAATATTTTCTCTTCTTTAGAAGTGAAATCTTGCAGGAAATTTAGCAGTCACATTTTCTTCCTCCAATGAGGACACCCATGCTGCTAACCTGTTAACGCGCTCCCATTTTCCTCTGTATAGCATCTGACCAAGAGGAGCCCACGTCAAGGCCTCCAGACACTTCTGCAATGCACACAGCAATGACTGATTTTTACAGTTTTACTTGGCTTGTTCACAAGACCCAGTCTCATGTAATCCGTGGGCCTGATCCTTCTCCTAATAAGAGCAATGGCAAAACTCCAGCTGATTTAGTAGTTCTGGACAGACCTTGTAGTGGCAAGAGGATAAACTTTAAGGGTCCGAGCCTTATTCATCCACTGTTCTTGCTTCCACAAGTAATCCTATTAAAAATAAAGGGGTCTACTCCTAAGAGTCAAAGATGCAAGAAACAGACTAAGAAACATTTGGGGTTCCCCCTCCAGCACAGCACAAACACGATTCCAAAAGCATTATCTTATTTCTATACATCAAATTGGAGCACCGATAGAAAATAAATTAAATGTAAATAAATAAAAATGTCTGCAAGTGTCATTCGAGGCAAGCAGAAAAACCACAAATCCTTGTTCTTTTAAAACAAGGGCAATCTAACGATGAGTAGCTGAAAATGTGGCCACACACACACACTCCTTCATATACACATACATACACAGAGGCAGTTCATCAGGAGTGAATCACAGGGAGAAAGATGAATTTGAACCCTTTATCCCCTGTCCTTTATAAAGGCTGCCACTCAGTAAACGGAGATTGCTCTAATTACTGTGACAATTCTGCACCCCGTTCAAACAACTTTTGTGTTCTGGACAGGTTTCTCCGCGAGTTTGAAATTCTTGGCCTGAGAACCACTCTTGTCTAAAAGAGGTTTCTCGTTGCAAGCACAGAATGCAACACTAACAAGTTGTCCCTCTTTTCAGCTCTTTTCATTCTCCTCTTTTCCAATTGCCTGATTCAGAGCTTAATGGAAACTTGTCAAGGCTTTTCTTCCCACAAACCCTGTAGAGCCCCAAGGCAATCTGTGCACAGAGTAACCACAGGAATCTCATATTGTCAATTAAAATTGAATAGACACCTGATAACTTGAGTATACATTCACAAATAATATACGTCACATGCATATACACAGATGTGCGCGCACAACCCGCCAGATAACCACGCTTCGGACACACCAGCAGCTCTGCGACATTTCCAGTCCCCTTTACAACCACCCAGGTCCTAATTTTCAGTTTTTAATTTCATAAACATGAAATGACATGAAAGTACTTTCACATATTGTAGTTGAGCAACAGATTTCAATGGAAAATAAACTTACTACGTATACCAGGCATTCGGCCTTTAACAACCCTGGGGATTGTAAAAGTATTTAGCTGCTATCCAGACAAAATAAGCTCTATGGATATTCTTTACATAGCGGTTTTGTGAGCAGTACAGAAGTTCGGTTTGTGACTAGCTCCTGTAGAGATTTTTTTTTTTTTTGAAATGAACACATACATGTTTTAATCTACATTTTATGATGTAGTTTAAGAACTAAGAAAAAGCCCGTAGGGGAATATAACAGGGATCAGAAGTAAACTAAGGCATTCAGTTAAAAATAATAATAATAAAAATAAATCTCAAAAACTTGACTTCCAGACACAGAACTATAGTCTGTAACTCCTTTCAAAGGGAGAAGACCTCCTTGCCAATGTCTCAGTGAAAAACAAAGGTAGAAACACTGACTGCTGTTTTTATTCTTCTGATATGCGCATTCAAGGTCATACCTTCCCTTGGCTTCTTTAATATTCCCAAACATTTATAATAGCGTAATTTCTATAGCAGTCTGCTAAGCCTGGGCACAGACCAATACAGCGACTATATGCCATGTTCCAGACCTTGCCTGTGTCAGAATAGCGGCCCTGGTTTTATAAATCTCTTAAATCTAATTAAGCCAATGCAAACCTCTCACTGTGTATGCTCCCAAACCAGTTCACTGGTTTAACCAAGTTAAAATTATTCAGGCTAGGGTTTAAAGTAGTTCCAAGAGAACCTTTATTAAATATTTGCATCAGTTAAAAACAGAAATCAATGCAGTGACTTGTCTCTAGAATAGAAAAGCCTATAACCTCTGACTCTTCCAGATAATTATTGAAGGAGTCACTGACTCCAGCAGGACTTTGGAGTCCCCACCTTTTCTTGGGCTATTTTTCCTTCTCCTAAAATAGGAGGAGTCGTTACCATTGTATCAACATCTAAGAATCTCTCACGCCCCTCAGAAAGGCCCATTTGCAGTAATTTCAGTTCACTATTTTCTAAATATTTCTTCCCACACTTCTGGGGGGAAGTGTTTTCTTTTTTGGTTTGTTTGGTTTTGGGTGTCTCAGCTGCAGCACCACCACTAGTGAATTAAAAAGCCAGGCCAGATTTTGTTGTATCCAGCACCTTTCGTACCCACAGATATCTGGAGAGCCCTACAAACTGCGAGATAGATACTGCTCACGCACAACTATATATTCATGCTTGGTAGCCGCTAAGCATGCAATCGTACTTCCCACGGAGCCTAGGGCATTAAAACCTGTTCTGCTGAGAGGGGAAAACAGTTAGTCAGGACTAACTGTGTCAGGAGGACTAACAAAATGGTTATGGGACCTTCAGCATCACAGAGGCCCTCCTGAATTCAGCTTTGCTTCCTGGCTGGATACCTGCTGGCCTCCACTACCCAGACACCTGACCGCAGCCAGAAGCTGCCCCCACGTCTTCTCCCTCCTCATACTTCCTTCAGCAAGAGCATTTCAAACGCAAATACATTCTCTGCTCACCAAAGCCTACTCGTCTCCTATAATTCCTATCATTTCACTGTCATCATTTTGCCTTTGCTGAAACCAGCAGCATATGAGTCAGAGAACAATCATTAACTTTTACAACTTCCATACAAATCCACCTACTCATATTAGAGAAGCAGTATTGACATGCAACACAGCCCCAGACCAAATCCTGATCCTGCCAGGATGCTGCGCGCTGCTGTGGGAAAGTCAGATACTGCAGAAGCAGGAGCTCAGTTAAGAAAGTACCATCGGAAACAGCTTTTTTTTTTTTCTTCGTGAGCGAAGGACGCCGCAGAAGAAGCAATATATCAATGTGACGTTTAGTTTAGTTCGGCTTTTTCAATACCTTTATCCACTTTTGAAGAAATTGGCCATTGGTTCAAGACACACGGGGCCTGATCCAAAGCCCTTCGTTATTAATAGAAGTCTTTTTTCCACTGACTTCAATGGACCTTGGACCAAGCCCAAGGAAGACAAGATTTCACAGCAGTTAGAGTGACACACATTCTCCGGATTCAAGAAAAAAAACAATACACAGCATTTACGATGTTAATCTGTATAGCGTAGTTTTGTTTGTGGGTGTTTTTTTTTCCTCCTTTTTGAAATAGGCTCTAGGCTGTCAGATTAACGCACCCAGAAAGTCTCTCTCTGAAGTTGGAAGGAATTATGGGCAGATACAGAACACCACACTCAGATGGCAAATATTGCCAGTATTTCCCCCTACTAGAATATAAAGCATCCTCTACCACAATGTTTCTCACAAGCTGCTGCACCCACGCTTTAAAGCGTCCCATCATCACACACTCCTCCAGGAACAGCTACAATATTACTCGTAATGAATTAATTTGTATTAATATGGCCATCACGTGCATTTCCATATGAAACCCATTGTTCTGGAGCATTAGCAAAAACCTCACCAAGTGAGGTAACGCGGTGCCCCTATATTTAGTTTAAAGAAATTTAAAATAAATACATTAAAACAAAATTGCTAATATCTTTAGTACATCATAATTGGCGCAGCAAGCAGAAACCCAGTTATCTTCTCAGTAAGTATTTATAGCAGCACCCTTCCCCATTCATTCCACATTTTCTTAGAGAATCTGCTGTACCCTACATCTGCAATTCATTGACTTTACAATTTACCACATGTTGAGATGGAGAGGTCTCAGCTCCATTTGAATCACTGCACAAATATGCAAGTGATTTATCGTTTTAAAACTGAAGACTGCAGAAGAACGACTCCACTTTTCCTGAACATTACTCCTTCTGGCAGACCATGAACAATTACAGTTCGTACTAATTAAGCTCTGTAAATGTGCTGTGCCCTGCTAATGCCTACCAGGCCTCAAATTTAGTTTCATGAAGCCAAACTTCAGCCAGCAACTTAACTCATTCGGCACTGCCCAGTTGCCTGCGTGTGACCCCACAAGAGCACGGGTCGAGGCTTTCGCCTGCCGAAAACAAAGGGGGGAGCCTGGGCAGGTTTTGGCAGACGGAATTGGGCCGGAGGGAGGGGGTGGGAAGCACGGTGGGACATCGGGGACATCGCTGCTGATAACCTGCTACGAAGGGCCAACACCGCCCCGGCCCTGCACGCCGGTGGTAAGGGATTCAGATGTGTCCCCGGGGGCCAATAACTCACAGCATTCCATTGATTAGGAAAATGCATAAAACCTTCAACAAAACTGTACAGTTACTTGTGGAAGGGCCACATTGACAGCCCCCTCATTTTTTTATTTTTTTTTTTTTCCAGTCAGGTTTTACACGGCCAGCAGAAGAAAAACACATGGGCGAAGGAGCGCAGCTTTCCGCCACACACGTAACCCTGCGCTTTCTTTCAGTCAGCATCCGAGCGCGGCGGTAACCTACAGGGAAACCGAAATAAACTGCTGAAGAAATTAAAGCTGGGAGTACTACCTAGGCACATTTGAGTAATCACATCACCGTGTTAACACGCACACGCACAGCGCAGACAAGACAGCGGCACGTCAGCCCCAGCCGTCCACTCGAGGGAAGCACGTTCAGCGGGGAGCGCGCTGCCTCGCTCCCTGGGCCCCTCGCTTCCCTCACGCCCGAGGAGCCAGCCCCCAGGCCCCAAGCTTCGCCTCCCCTCCAACCGCCCGAAAAACGCTGCTCCCTCCGCCCCAAGTTTCTGGGATTTCTCCTGGCGCTCCCTCCCATCTTCTTCCTTTGTCCTCCGAGCACTCCCCGGCGGCCTCTGGCTTCGCTGCTCCCCCCCCCCCCCCCGGCGCCCCCTCGCAGACCCCGCACGCCCCAGGCGCTGCCCTCCAGCAGGGCACCGGGCTTCTCCCCAGGGCTGCCCCCCTGCCCAGCGTGTTAATCCATCCCTGCGTGCCCTCCCGTCTCGTGGGCTGCGCAAGAGCCCCCTTTTACACACGCACGAACAAAATCATCGCTCTACCCACCAAGCCACGAGCCTACTGCCTGCATTCCCGAGCATCCACCTTTCGTGTTAAACCTGACAGATCCCGCCCCCCCCCAACCCTGCATGGCTCAGTGGGATGTGAGAAAATCACAGGACACTTCCAGGTGTCACCCTTCTTTAAACGTTTGCAGTATTTCCTAGACACCGACACAAGCATAATTCTGCTAAGACCTCGGCAAGGGACGCGGGGCTGCGCTCACTTCTCCAGCCTGAGCCAGCCCCTCCGGCACCGCAAGCGTTAATTATAAACTTCGGAGCCCACGTAAAAAGCACAAACATAAACCAGCACTTGGGAGGAGGAGCACAAATAATTCTGCGCTTTTGGGTGGGGAGAGACAGGATTTCCATCTCCCCCCACCCCCCACCCCAGCACCACACTCCATCTCTCATTGCTTATAATTAGTGAAAGAAATTTGACCCACTGCCAGTGTCTGTGGACCTTGGATATTATAAGGCCAGCGTGGCGTCAAATATCTTAACATTCATAAGTGTTATAGGCTGTAAATAAACCCCGTGGATTTATGACCCTGCGGTGCTTGCCAGCAAACGACTGTGGCACATTTCTTTCAGCAGACCTGTCGAGGTGCAAGTTTGCCTTTGGTTGTAAAATTAACCATTTCCTTCACAAATGCGCCCAATTAGAAGTCAAAGTTGAAGGCTTAGGTACATATTTGCGAGGCGGCAGCCAGAGGAGGTGCGGGGGAGCAGGGCTTGAAACTTCTCCCCAAACCTCCCAAGCGCCCCAAGCACAAGTTCCCACAGCAGCTCCGGTGTGGGAGCAGGGATCTGATTTCACCCAAACCCCTGGAAAAGAGGAAAAAGGGGAAAAAAAAAAAAAAAACAAAAGCCACCACTTTTCCATTTACCCCTGCCTATTGCAAGCTCTCCTTTTTGGCTGCCCCGGAGGGGGGAGCAGGCTCTCTCCCCAGCCTTGCCTGGAGCAGGATCCGCTCCCTTCCCCCAGTATAATGTCATCGACTTCCTGTGCAGGAGAGCATTTGCTAAATCCAGGTTGTCTCATGCTTAACTGCCAATAATCCAACTTCCACATAACTCCCAGACAGCTGGGGAAAGGTCCTCAGAGTTTTTAGTCATGGTACAGAAACACACGTCCACACAAAAAATCTGCAGCTGTCCTTTTTCTCTGCACCACTTTTTTTTTTTTTAATCTGATTTTGGGGCCCAGTCTTTAAAGTCTGACAAATTTAAAACATTTTTTACCTACATTCTGGTTTACAAGCTCCAATGAAAGCTGTGACATATCCCCCCTCCCTGCCTTCAACTGACAAATCAGCACATATTTGCTTGAACAAAAAACGAAGAGGAAGGAGGAAGAAAAAAAAAAACAAAAAAACACTCAACATCATCAGTCCATGTATGAATGCATTCAAAAAACCTGGAAAGGCATCTACTGTATTTTATTTTTTTTTTCCAGTATAGATCAGCCACTGGTGCAGCTATTAAAATTGTTCGATTTCCAAAGCAAATATTATTTTTAATGAAGTGCAGTCCTGCAATTATCCTGTACGCTCCAGTAACAGTGCTGCATTATATTGTTTTGCAAGGTCCCAGAAACATGAAACTTTTCTCTAACTGATTTTCATAGCCCCCTAAAGAGAAGCTGATTGACTCAGCAATGCAGTGTTTGCACCGGACTGAAGCCTTATCAGAGAAGAAAAAAAAAAAAAGAAGAAAAATAAAAGGAAGAGAATTAAAAGTAAATCAGATTCTTTACTGAAAATAAGTTAACAGACCCAGTCTGTTTGCCATTGTATACCAGCTATGCTAATGCTATAGCAGAGTGATTCAGCAATCTACCTAATTAAGCATGAGGAAAGTTTCTTTATGCAGGTTCCATTTGATTTACGCCACAGGATCATCAGTTCTTATTTAATAGCTTGTCTTTGCACAAGTCCAGAAACTTTATTATAAGCATGCCTATTCAATTTTTTTTTAGGAAAAAAAAAAGTAACGCAGTCTCCATTGAATAGCTACGTATCATAAAGTACTGAAGTGCTGACATATTAAGTTGTACCTACATTATTAAACTAGTTGGTGGATGTTAATACCATAATCCATACTGCAGACATTAAACCTCAACCCTAAAGATTAGTAAAGAATTAATATTGTCGCATCGAGACCAAAATCTTAACGTGCCAGCCATAAATATTTCTGAAGGAGATGAAAAACAATTAGCATAAATACCAAAGAAGGGCAAGAACACCTGTTCTTTTTCAGCGCGATAAGCATTTTATTGTTCTCTATTTAAAATGTAATGACCTGTGTAATTACAGTAATATTACATTGTATTGCAAGGGCTTGGAATGTCACACTTTGAAAAGTGTTGTCAAAACAATTGGAGGGAGGAAAAAACAGGACCACCATTAACCCTTCACACTCCTGGGTCTACAGCTTTTGTATTAGCAAGGATTATGTTGTTTCATTCAGCAGATGAAGGAAAACATCCATTTTTCAAGCCAGTTAAAGAAAAAAGTTTCTTCCTGAACCTACAAATCCGAGCGAGGGGGCTGCTCTCCCCTACAGCTATTCCAAACTCCCAAACTTCAGGACCAAACGCAAGCTTACTCCTACAGCCTCACTTAGCAAGCAACAATTTAGGGGAAAGGAAGATGCAACAGCACTAGTAAAACTGAGATATCTGCCAGCAGGGTTTTCTCAAGTCACAACACATCTATTTGCTCACCAAAATGCGTTAACCAAGCTCTAAAATTAGGATAAAAATTAAATACACTACTTCTTCATTTCCAACTCTGAAATGAAAACAATTTCCTTTATTACCCCTACCAGGCAGCTACCCCAGTCCCTCTGCAAGCATGGGTATGAAACTGGCATCTCAGATGCACTGCTTCATTACTGGCTGGCCAGCCCTCCACATACACATCTAGCCTTAAAAGCAATCCACAGTATTCCGTCAAAAGCAAGAGTAACACACACAAAAAAAACCCTTTACCTTCTAAAAATAAAATTATTCCTATTAAGCTTTATCGAGAGTTTTCAGCAAGTAAAGCATTATTATAGAGATAATATATTATTCATCATAAGCAGATTTCATGATACTTCATACATTCTTGTGGCAGTAATGCAGAAATTGCTGTCCCCGAGTTTGCTCTTGAACAGACAATTACAGGTACATTAACAAACAACAACAACAAAAAAAACACAATAATCCCACTACACCCCCCAAATAAAAACCAAACCCCAAAAATCCATGAGAACCACACCCACAAACCTTTAAGGTTTTCAACAACAGCAAAAGGAAAGGAAAAGCAGTTTTGCTACATATCTGCATCACCTCTTTATCTTACTTGCTCTAAAACTCGACAGATATGGCTTCTGAAAAAACTACATAAATAAAAATAAAATTCAAAATTATGCAGAATTATCTCTACCTTTTCAATACGTATTTAAAAAAACAGGACAGAGAACGATCTAGTTCGTCTGGAAATTAAAACTGGCACAGCACAGAACCAGAATCCACCTAAAAACAGTGTGACAGACAACTGCTATCCCGCTTAATCTTCATAATATTCTGCTCTCAGGCCTAAATAAATAACTTTAATTTTTCTAGGCTACAATTAAGTTGTCGGCAAACAAATAAGCACAGAGAATGTGAAAGAATAAGGTTAAGAAGATGAGAGAAGGTTGCTGGAGCCTGGATGTGGAAATAAGAAAATTGCCTATTGAGTGTGGAAATATCCTTTCAGAACCCATCTGATAACAGAAGAAGGCCACCTGCTATACCAACAATAAACCAACGTGTCATCTTTTGTACAGTACCTTTAATTCACACAAACACGACATTCCTATGGAGGCCTTTTTAACTGTGGGGGAGCAAGGGGAGGAAGAATATTTCCAGGCAAGCTAACTGCTGAAGGATCCTGTCCTTACATGCTAGGGGAAAAAGGATCTAATAAAGGTAATGAGTAAAAAGAAGGGAAAAAAAATAAATCAAAAACTATAGCTGCATATAAAAATGCTTTTAGAAAAAGAAGCCGAGGTGTTCTTCCTATTAACCTACACTTGGAAGAGGGGGATGCATTTCAGGCAAAAAGAAGAGGAAAAAAAAAAAAAGGAAGCCAAAGCTCACAAATTGGAACAAAGTAATTTGTGACAAAGATTGCTTTGCCATCTGGATCCTAGTGCTTCGAGATTTTGGAATTTATCACCATCATCCATACACATAGGGGTGACCGGATTCGAAAGAAAAAAATATAATGCACCCAGCCCCTGCATTCCCCTCCCCATCATTACAGTTGCAAACTGCAGTTACCCCCGTGCTACCGTCCCAGAAATCACCTCCTTGCCAGAGGAGCCTCGCGGGCTACCAAAACGCAGCACTGCCACATCCCGAACTCGGGCAAAAAGTCACAAAATCTCCCTTACATCTCCGTCACTCCGCATTCACCGAGCTGCTCTGCTGACGTTTGGCTAAGTGGAAACAAGGCTGACCCGATGTTTAATATTTTAATGCTTTAAAACACTTGTAGATCTGATACACTGGAGTTGTCCAAGCCCTCAGTCATTAGCGTGGCTTCAACATCCCCCGAACAGTAGATCTATTATTGTAAATCGCTATCTCGTGTTACCACAAGGCAAAAAAAAAAAAAAAAAGTGTATAAACACACATGGGGATGGTGGGGACGCTTCGGAGTTTGAAGCACCCAGGAGAAGCAAAACAGCGAGGCTAAGCCCACCGACAGGAGCGAGCAGCGATTTGTAGTCCCACTGGATTTAACAGTTTCAGCTAAGAAACCAGAGAGGACAAAATAAGGGAAAGAAAACTCTTCAGAGAGAGGAGGCTCCACGCGAGGAACCTGCTGTCAGAGCACAGCACACAGCTGATGGCACCGGGCTGGGGAGAGCGGAAAAACAGCTGGGACTACAAACCCAGCAGCACACCCCAAAGTTTACCAAGACCCTGGGGTCTCGGAGCTGGAAGCGGCTCTCCCTCCGCTCCCCCCACACACAGGCACGCGGCCCTAGCTTAGAAACTAATTAAAACCAAGGAAACAACACGGATAAAAAGAAAGGAAACAACGAGGAAAAGACGCTTGCAGCACAGTTTTTGCCAGCGTGCTCGCGGGAGGCAGTTCTGCTCGACTCTTTTGGGGGTTTTTTTTTTTGGGGGGGGGCCGTGCCGGCTCCTGGCCCAGGCGGTTCCCCCCCGGGCCGCAGCCCCGCGCCCCCCTCCCCGGAGCCGGGGCAGCCCCGGGCCGCTCCCCGCGGCCGCCGCCGGGCTCCCGGCCCCCGGAGCCCCCCCGGGCCGGGCCGGGCGGGGAAGGGGAAGGGGAAGGGAGCCGGGCGCTCCCCGCACAGGCCGGCCGAGGGCAGGAGAGGGTTAAGGGGGAGGAAAGGGGAGGGGGGAGCCGGAGCCGGAGCCGGCCCGGCCGCCGCGGAGGAGGGCAGGAGGCGGCGGGGAGCCCGCGGGGAGCCCGGCCCGGGGGGAGCGGCCCTCGGGGGTCCCCCCCTGAGGAGGGGAGGGGGCGGCGGGGGGGGGGGGAAATCAGCATCACCATCAAGAAAAAAAAAAAGCAACTTTTTTTTTTTTAAATTTGTAGTTTACTTTTGAGGCCGGATTGGGCTTTGCTTTTTGTTGCTTTTTTTTTTTTATTTTATTATTATTGTTCCCCCCCCCCCCCCGACCTCGCACAGCAGGGGGAGGTGACGAGGGGCTCCAGCAAAAAGCGCCCGCAAAACTGAAAGTAAAAAAAAAAAAAAGAATAATAAATAAAATTAAAAAAAAAAAAAAAAGAAACATGGCGAAGTGTAAACAACCCCCTCCCGCCGAGTTCGCAAAGTTTGCGGAGCGGGCTGGGGGGGCTGGGGGGCACCGAAGGGGGGGGGGGGGTACGGGGGGGGGTAGCACCGAGAAGGAAAAAGGCAACTCACCGTTCTGGCCGTCGGAGAGAGCGAGCCGTTGGGCAGATACGGGCTGCTGAGGTCGGGGATCATGATAAAGGGATAACCCGGGTATGGTGGGCCCTTAAACAACCCTCCATCTTGCCTCTTCGCAGCTAACATGGCGGGGGAGACACGAGCGGGGAAGGAAGGGGGCGACAAGGGGGGGGGAAAAAAATAAAGGGGAAGGGGGGGGGGGGGAGAGGAAAAACTTTTTTTAGCGGGTGTCCCAAAAAGAGGAGCCCGGCGCCGGGCCGGGCCGGGCCGGGCCGGGGGGAGCGGGGCGCTGCGGGCCCGCCGTACTCACCTTCCTCCAAACTTTCTCGGGATTTATCTCTGAAAGTTTCCGAGCGAGGCGGGGGCCGCCGCTCCGCCTGGGAGCGGGCCGGGGTCGGCAGCGGGGAGATTGGGGACGGGGGGGGGGGGGTATGGGGTTTGTTGGTTTTTTTTTTTAGTTTGGGGTGTGCATTGTTTTTTTTTTCAAGGGGGGGGGGGGAAGGATGAAAGGGAAAGGTTCGGGGAGAAGGTGGGAAGGGGAAGGAGAGCGGGGGAAGAGAGAACAAAACAGAAGGCATCGTTACAAGTTGGTGCCGCGGAGGAAAGTTGGGCGCCGCCGGCAGCGGGACCCGGCGCCCCCGGCCCCGCAGCGCGGCCCCCGCCCGGCCCCGCGGGGGGCTTCCCCCGTACCTCCGAGTCCGAGGAGCTGTTTTGATTCGTTTCTGATTCATTGACGAGAGACGACTTGACATCAGCTAAATCCCTCTCCGCCGAGGAGTTCTCCGAGATCTTCTCCTCCTGCTCCCCTTCGTCTTTGAAAGAGATCAGTTCATCGTTGGCGCCCAGGTCGTCCCCTCCACCGCCGTTCAGCTGCGGCATTTTCCTCCTGGCTCACCCCACCAGCAGCAATTTTGCAAAAAGGGGAAGGGGGGTGATACAAAAAGAAAAAAAAAAAAAAAAAAAGAGGGGGGAACGGGGAGGGGGGGAAGGAGGGGGAAAAAAAAAAAAAAAAGACCAGGGGAGGGGGGGGAAAGTTTGCACCAAAAAAAAGAAGAGTCCAAGGTGAAAGTTTTTTTTTTTTTTTCTTCTTCTTCTCCCCTTCTCTTTCCTCCTGGGGAGGGGAAAAGAGGGAGGAGGAGGGGAGGGAAACGTCTCTTCTTCGCTCCTTTTGCACCAGTGACTTTAGGCTTCTTCCTTTCCTTCTTGTGGATTTTCTCTTTCTTTCTTCCAGGGAGCTGCTCGGCGTGCACGGCGCGCACACGCACTCACACCCGCGCACGCACTCGCGAAAAATTAACAGTAATAAACCACGGAGCCGGGGGGAGGGGGGTCGGGGGGGGGGGGAAGGGAGGGATAAAAAAAAAAAATAATAATAATAACGATAATAATAATGCAACAAACAAACCAAAGAAGTCAGCTGTAACGGGGGGGCAGCCGCCGCGGATACGGGGAGCCCGTGCCGCTCGGGTTTGAGTGAGTTGAAGTTGGACTGAGAGCTTTTCAGTTCAAAGGCGGCGCTGATTGACAGCTAGAAAAAGGGGGGATCGAAATCCGGAGGAACGGAGAAGTCTGGGATCCGGGATTATTGACAGGGAGCGAGAAACACACCAGGCACTTAATGAGATGCAGGAGGGGGCGGGGGCTCCCCGGTGACGTCTGCATAAATAAACAGGGCTGGGGGGGAGGAGGAGGAGGAGGAGGAGGAAGGGGGGGGAAGTGGCGAAGTAACAATGAGCCTTTGGGGCAGGCGGCGGGAGGGCCGGGGCACCAAGCAAGGGGGGGGGGGGGGGCAAAAAAAAATTTTTTTTTTGATATTAAAAAAAAATTTGCACTCTGCTCCAGAGCTGGGCGGGGGGGGGGGGGGGGAGCAGCCGAGCGGGTGCCCTGCCCGTGGAGGCACCAACTTTTCCGAGCTGGACGCGAGGAAGCGGAGCATCGCCGCGGGTCCCCGTGCTCCCGGAGCACGGCTGTGGGCACGTGTGGGTGTAGGGCGGTGGGGGGGGGGGGTTTAGAACCGTTAAGGTTATTTTTTCTTGCCACTCGTTGGAGCTAAGAAACTCCAATCCTAATAAACATGATAATATAGTAAAAGCCTGCTTTTTTATTATATATATATATTTTTTTAAAGCGGCACTTGCTCCTTGCGTTCATCGCGGTTCTAACACGCAGGATTAAAACGTGCGAGATCACTCGCTGAAGATCAGATATTTCCAAATTGCAGCGAGGCGCGCTGTTCTTTTTTTTTTTTTGGTGGAAAAAAAAGAAAAAAAAAAAGGAGGAGGAAAAGGAATGTGACTGCTAAGAAGTTAATTAGCATGGCAGGCCGGAGAATCAAGGACTCGCGGACTTCAGAAGCGGAAAGTTGTGGTGGCGGTGGCGTAAACAGCACCCCGGGGAAAGCGAAGCGAAGCGAAGCGAAAGCGGCGCGGGGCGGGGAGCGGGGCCGGGGGTGCGGGGGGCGGCATCTGCTCCGGCGCGGAGGGGAAGGGGGAGACAAATTGAGCTCCTGGCAGGGACAAATTGTAACAATGGGCGAGTCAATTGGCGAGTTGGAGGCGGGCGAGGGACGGAGCGGGGGGAGCAGGACCGTAATTTCGGTGGGAATTGGGGAATCGCCTCGTGGAGCCGGTGCCGGAGAGCGAGGGACGGGCTGTGCTAAAGAATCCAAACATTCCTCGGCAAATCTAACCTGCTGCTCGTACCGAGGGCCGCTGAGCACGCAGGGTTTCCAAAACAAAGCCAATTTGTCATGGAATATTTAGAGAGTTTGGGGGGTTTCGGCTAAACTGTCTTCTCTAAAAAGAATAATAAAAATAATAGTACGGAGATCGACAGGGTAACGCGGATTCTCAGGCATTAAAAAGTTCACATGGAAATTTGCATACTAAAGGGAAAGATGCAGACAAAATAGAAATTAAAAAATCACTGCAACTTACGACTCTAATATTAATCAGTAAAGCAGAAGTAGAGTGAAAGGAAGCATGAAAAGAAGTAAAACAAATGTGTACATTTAATCAGACAGGATTGCATAGGACACAAAGAACGGGGCTAATTAGTCTCAGCAGGTAGGGACTAACCTTCAGACTTCATAAATAAATAAGTCTGTGAACAATGTCTAAGTGGGAATATGGAGACAGAAAAGGGATTATTTCAAGACACCAAGTAAAAACATGAAGAATGAAATACTTTACTGTTAAGTCAACATACAAATGGATCGAACAGTTTCTTTTTCCACCGGTCCTTTGACTAACTTGCTTTTTACTTTCAGAGATTTTGCTAAATAACTGTCTGTGGGCATGCGCACTTCCCATTGCCCCAGATTACTGCCTCTCCTAACTAGTGGCTTGCAGAATGACACCTTAACAAATATTCTCCATTTTTGTTTTCCTTTTCATTTTTAAAATGCCTTTATATCCCAGAACAATATGAGATTGGAAATACAAATGTGGCAGACTCCTATTTACTTTGCAGGGCCACGTGTTATAATTTGATCCAAATGAACAAAAACAGTTGCACAGTTTTGTTTTGTTTCTCAAAGATCTTTTTACAATCTGCTGTGGTTTTCTTTTTCCATTTTTTTTTTTTTAAACAAGCACACTTTTGCTTCAGTCCCAGCGTGGCTGCTAACTACTTACTGAGCATCATCAAAAGTTGGTGTTCAGGACAGGCCCAGTCCTTGCCCAAAGCTGCTTGCAGAAGTAGGGCCTGATTCTGTAGAGCCTTACACCTGGGTGTAGCATTACCGACGGGCTATTTCTGAGGGTGTTGATACCACTGCACTACTCACACAATAATCTTCCTCGCTTGAGTAAATGTTGATAGAAGTTGGCTCTGGTGGCCTCCGACTGGCAGGCCCAGAGCTGTGCCCAGCTGTGGCATTACCCCCTGTGCTCACACAGCTGGGGTTTTGTCTCAGCAAGGGACTCCGAGGAGCCCCAGGAAGGTCTAGGAAACTGCTTTGCAGCTTTCATGGCAACATCATGTTCTCCATATTGCAAACATTTAGGTTATTGTTTTCAAACTACAGCTTGGTTTCAAAGTCCAAGTATTATCAATGATTACTAAAACAACATGATTTAAGGTAATACAAGTCATTTCTGATAGCTTATGCATCTTATTTGTACCGTTTTTATTTATGTAACAGTTTCTGTTTCATGCAGGGGGAAAGTGAGAGCTCTCAAGAGGTCAACAGCACCCGTTGAGTGAAGGGTTCTCAGGTAGTACCTTAGATTCAAAAATAAATAAATAAAACTATAGCCTTTAACAATGAAAGAAACACAATATTCAGAAAAAAAGATGTCAAGCTAATTCACTGCAAGAAACGTGATCTACTGTGTAGATACCCGATTTTGATCAACAGCTGGTGAGACAAAGCCAGGTGCTCTAAGCTCCATCTTCAAGACACTTTGGCTTTCTTGTCCAAGCTGACCTATAGCACAGAAGAAGAAGTAGAAGTGCCTCTCTCCAGGCTTTTGTAATTCTCCCAGCTTGGTACAATATACCGCATGCTGAGCAATGGGTTTTGGTTACTTACTGACAGTGTTGTCACCATCCTACACTTGGGCACGACATTTTGGTCCTGAGAACACCGCAGAGTCTCGTGAACAGCAAGAGCGAAGAAGCACGTGAAGTTTGCTTGCCAGTTCACATTGCACTGAACCGGAGAGGGAAGAGGTTGACCAGGGGCAGCCAAGGAAATGTATTGTTTTATGAAAAATGCTTTGGAATCTTTAATATCTCACCAGAGGCCCAAGTCTATATTGGAGAAACAAGGTCTGCTGCCTGCCAGCTGGATCTCCTGGCTAATGTTTACATCTCAGGGGTGAATCATCCATTTTCGTGGTCTTCTCCAAAAGGTCTCAATGTAGGTTGCAATGTGTAAAATTCAAGTTATTTATTTTGGAAAGATAAAAGGACTTTGGTTGACCAGGCTGGGATTTGAGTCTACAGCTCAAAGGAGTCCGTATGTTTACAAATAATCTTGGATCATTAAATCTGCTCTGAATGTCAAAAAAGATTTCAATATTGAAAAGGTTCCAACAGCGCAAAGCAAACACATCTGCCCAGTGCTTTACCAGTGCTGGCTCTTCCAGAGTTAGCAGTGAGGGGAATTTTTTCTAGGCAGGCAAGATGATGGCATGAAAACACAGAAACCATGGCTCCTTTCTGTGGTCATTTGCTTTGACCAAAACATGCACACGTGAAAATTCAAGAAAGCTATAAAAAGGGAAAATGTCGACAAACAACCACATTGTGGTACTACTGCTAGATTTCTTTGTGGCTTTAGATTTTGCACGTACTGACCAGGTCATGGTGCATTATTTGAGCAATAGGTGTGGGCTTTCTAGCCACACTTAAGGGAGAAACATTGGAAAATGCTGAAAACCCCTGTGCATTGTTTGTTTTCAACCTCATAACACATACTAATGTCTTTAAATCCATGCTCTGTTTCCCAAGTCATGGCTATGGCTCAGTAGGAACATACTTCCCTTTTAGCACCTAAAACACAGCTGTACCTCTTGCTTTTGTTATGGATAATTCTGCCTAATAATAAAATGGTTAATGGGTAGAAATATGCATTCATGCAGGGATTATTCACACTTTATCATGAGGTGATATCAAGCACCATAGGAGTGAATGACAAGAAATAGGCTTCAAAAATACAGAGCCCTCCATAAATATACCATTTTTATTGACAACATGTCTTTTAACCCTAATTGTAATGGAAGAAATCCAATAAATGAAACATTTACTGCATAACTTGCCTTATTTTCGGGTGGTGTCTGATTCCTTTCTAGCTGTCTCTAGAAGATGTTTTTAGCCTAATTTGCTCCCTAGAAATTTCACTCACTAGAGTTATACATCTATGACGTTTTATTGCCTGAAGCCAAGTCTGAATAAGAACTTTCTTAAGATATACTTACCCTAATGCCAGTCTACAAGAAGTAGGCTGCCTTAGTTTGATTTATTTGTGCAACATGGATATATGTGCACATATACGGTTGGTCATTGCCTCAGACTGGATCTAATATTCCAAACAGAAACAAATAAACAAAAACAGCAAGTTTAGCCGTGTTCATTTATAAATAGACACTTTTAAACTAATCACGCTTAGATTTGTATTTATATGTCTCTGTTTTTCAAGCCAACCAAAACAGTAGTCCATTACATTTACAAAATACTCTTTCACAGGAAGGGCTAGAGTGTATTTGTGTATATGCATAAGCTCACAGACAAACACCAACCACCAGCCAGATGCAGTGCAGTTCTACTATCTAAGAAATGATGGCATTTAAGGAGCTGGAGCACGAAGATCACTGGCTGGGATTGCAGACCATTGGCTTGTACCCTGTACTTTTCCTCCTGTTGCCTTTGGCACCTACTTGTGCAGTCAGTGTTCTGGAGCAACGATCTTTTTGCTCTGTGATTGTGCTGGGGTGTTGGTCCCTAAACATAGTCTGCAGAAGGTACAACGATACAGATGATAAAATGATGAGAATTTGTGCTTGCGCTAATGCAGCTTCCATGAGGGTGGTCTTGTAGGTGAGCTGTGTCTGAGAGCAGATGGTGGTAAGCAATGAACCCAGTAAGATTTAAGCCATGAGCATGCCCTCGGCCAGAAGTGACTGCCCTTTCAACTGACACACAGTAATTAGCTGTGTATGCATTTGTAGTCTGTTGCAATATGAGGTAAAAGGGATTAGTTTTGCAATGGTCTAGGAACATGAACATGCGCCAGCTGCATTCCAGCTGTAAGGGTTCTGGCTGATGGATGGTAATAGTCAGCACCAGGGGTAGTAACTTCTTAAAACAACCAAGTTTAACAACATGGGATTGTCTGTTCCTATCATAAAAGCACAGAACCACTTGTGTTGGAAGGGATGTGATGCTGTCTCTAGTCTGGCCTCCTGCTCAAAGAAGGGTCAGCACCGAATTCAGACCTGCTTGTTTAGGGTTTTAGGTTTCAAAAACCTCCAAAGACAGAGATGAGACAAGTAGGAGTTATGACTTTGCATTTGTTCTTGTTGAATTTCATAAGGTTACTGTTGACCCATTCCTCCAGCCTGTCTCGGTCCCTCTGGATGGCAGCCCTGCCTTAGAGCATGTCAGCTGATCCCCCCAATTTGGTGTCATCTGCAAACGTGATGAGACCTCCTCCAGGTTACTGATACAAATGTCAAAGAGGATAGGCCCCAGGACAGGCCCCTGCAGTGCTCCAACAGCCACTGATACCCAGGGGTTCCACCTGTTAGCCACTATCCATTGAGCCTGGTCCTCCAAACAGTCATTTATGTGTCGAGTTGTCCACCCATTCAGACTGTAATGTCTTAATTTGGGTGCCAAAGCACCCATCTCCTGAAGGCCGAGCTTTGTGCTCCACTACTTGTCTTCACTCCAGCCAGGACCACAGTTTCCACTACTTTGTAGTTATTACTGCCAACATCGCTGCTGATTATCGCACTCCTGTCCAATTCTCCTTTGCTTGTGAGGAGAAGGTTGAGTGGACTTCGACACCCCAACCCACTCCCCTTGTCCACACGCTATTTGTGTTAAAGACGTTTCCCTCAACACCCTCCAGAGATCTTCTGGGCCTGTTGCAGCCCACTGTCTTGTCCTTCCAGGCGAATCCAGGACGGTTAAAGTCTCCACATGGCATCATGGGCTGTCATCTGGATAATTCTGATTGCTTAAAGAATTAATTGACTTCCTGGTGCTGATTGGATATGGTCTGTATCAAACCCACCACAGCGTTACCCTTACCGGTGTCTCCTCTGCCCTTGACCCATGCGCTCCCAAGCAGCCTGTCTCCTTGTTCCCATATATTTGTACCACTCCTTCATGGAGAAGGCAACCCCTTGCTTTCCTTCCTTTCCTGTCTCTCCTGAAGAGCCTAAGTCTGTCCACCACAGAGCTGCAGTCCCAGCCAGGTCCCAGCCGAGCTGTCCCACAAGCAAGGCCGTGCATTGCCCTGTGCCTCCGTTCTTCTCCCCGTCAGTCCTGATAGGATCCATGTTCCTCAGTGCAGCCACTGTTTCGTGTCCCATGTGTTTCTATCCCAAATACTTCAGCGCAGCCTATGACCACCGTCATAATGCACTTGGTAAGGGTGAATGGAGGCTGACCAAGCGAATGCCATTTTCCCTAAGACAGGAAGTTTTAATTTAGGACAGGAAGTGAAAGGCTGCTGTGTTTCCTGCGAGGCCAGAGTCAAGCGCCCAGCCCAGGCCTCAGCCAGGTCTGCGGGCTAGCAGCCGCACTTCCACGAGAAGTTCACTCCTCCTGGGAGTGACAGGAGGCACGAATGCAGATTTTCATCCTATACAGAAATACCGGAATGCACAGTTTATTTTCCCCAGGAAAGCAGTTGTTAAACAACATTTTGCACAGAGCCAGCATTATGCCACTACATGTGCAGAAAAGCTCCCACCACATAAAGTTTCCAATCATATTAATCATATTAACTAATAATTGATCTATTAGAGTACAAATAAGTAAAAAGGGTTCTCAGGGAAATCCTTCTTAACATTTCCTTAAAATTATCTTAGCAGCTTGACCAAGCCATTTCTAATAGATGCATTTACTGTATCCTAGTAAATACTTTACTATTTCCTAGTGAATCATTTTCTGATTAATAATTCTTCTTTAAAGGTTGTTTTGGCCTTTCCTTTTCTTCCACCAGCTGCTGAAGCTTATGTCTTCCTTTTTCTCCGTGTCATTTGGCAAAGGCCTCCCAGCTGCATCAAGCAGCTTCAAGTCAGCCCAGGAGTGAGACAGACAGGGTCCTGCTGAAGGAGCAGAGCAGTCTGCCTCTCTTTCTCTCTCTCTGTAAAATATGCTGCCATTTATCAACAGAGGAGTTTTTTTTTCTTGCAACAAGGAATCTGAGCTAGTGCATACCAAAAGAGTGGCACTGGAGACTTTGTGGTTGGCTGTTGTTTCAGGCACATGCAGTCTTTACGTAGCCTGAGGGCATAAATAAGCAGACAGGAGGGAATGGACAGACCTTCCTACAGTACAATTAGGTGACAATGAGCTATCCAAAACAATCAGGATAGCAGGAACATCAAGTGCTCTCCCTAAATCTCAGGGGTGCTTCCAAGATTTGTTGCATCAGAGGCTCTGTCTGCTGCTGGTGTCTCTAGATAGTGCCTCTAGAGAGGCACATTTGGCAGGCACATGGGTACTTTCTGGGAAAATTATTGCAGCCTGAAGTATTGCAATTAGCGCCAGTGGAGATGTCGTCCGGGCTCCCTGTCCTTGACTAGATCCTTACAGACATGAAGCAGAAAGAGATGGACCTGCAGGCACTTTGGGAGGCATGTGTAGGAGGAATAAAGTAACAACAGTAATTCCAAACATCCTTCACCTACTAGACTGGGAAGAGGCCATAGATCTCGGGGCATTTCTCCTTGCACTCTGCTCTTCAGTCTTTCTTGATTTGCCTTCTCTTTCTGCTTCTGCAAAAGTAAAGCCAAGGAGTTGCTCTCCTCCTCTACCATTTTGGTCTTCAGGACCTGTTAGCTCCTTTCCGTGACCCTAATCATACAGAGCTTCGTTTTGTCCTGCCCTGAAAGGAGGTTGGAATTTCAAAACAAAGGACAAATCAAAGATTGTTGTCAGCACTTTTCACAGAAAATGCACCATGTTTGGATTTCATTTGGTAGATGTAAAAATTCATTGGATACTTTTTTTTTTTTTCCTCCAATTAGAAGGGGGTGAAGAAGAAGGGTGGCTCCAGCATTAGCAGGCAAAAACACAGTTAATTTTATCTGCTATGTTACCTGAGGCACAGGCCTATACACACCCACTCTGTTCACCCGTTTTACAACAACTCGTGGTGGTGGTACGGAGAACCACTGTAACTCTTCAGGCTACAACACCCTTAGGACATCTCCTGCATCTGTGGGAAGACAAACTCTGGCATTCAAGGCATTGTGGTAGAGTTGGCATTTCCACTCCCTGCCTGAGGCACCATCTTCTCCCTCTCCGCTTTGCCAGCCTTCTTAGCTTAGCCTCCTTCTTAAGGAGCAGGGAACTGAGGCAGAACAGCCAGACAGTAATTTTGCTAGAGTGAGGCAGAAGAGAGCAAAGACCATATAGTAACACCAGTCTCTAGGTACCTTTGGTGGCCTGGACACAAGGCGCCCATGCCCAGAAGGGCCCAGGAGAAATGTGCAGATTGTTAGCAACATACACATGCCCTGCAGCTCATTCTCTTTGTTTGCCTGTGCCCAGGCAGGAGCTGAGAGCACACCTAAAATACTACATGCAGCTCATTTTGCATACTTTTCTGTGGCACTACAGGAGCAACATGATTTATGGCTGAACGTTGACTGCTGCAGTACTGGACAATTACAGGAAAGTTTGTAAGGCAATGGTGTACAGTCCTGAAAGAATATGGAATTCCTTCCTTCCTCCTGGTTTCAGACCTGAAAAGTGATGAACTCTCACAGCTCCCTTTGGGAGGATAACCGAAAGCCCACAGAATCAAACTGTGAGATGCTCCTGTCTGGACAAATAAGTGCTGTTGTCAATGACCATCAATAGCCAACTCAGAACATCCAGGGAGCTTCCATAGAAACCTGTCTTCTTAGCCTCAGCTACATGACATGCCCCGAAATCTTGTTGCACCAATTAGGTCCTGTGTGCATGAATCTGTTAACAAAATCCACCAGGTTTTTCTGTGCACAAAGCTAGATGTTTATATTTGAAAATGAAGGTAATAAGCTCTTTTGGCAGGGACTGTCTATTTTTACTAAGTATATGTACAATATTTAGCAGAAAATAGCAACACCAGTTTTAACACAAAGAATTCTAAAATGTAGTTGTTTTTTTTTTTTTTTTCTGCGAGCAGATGTTATTTGGATCTAAGCACTACTTTAATACAAATAAATAAAAGTAGGATTTTTACAAGACCATGGTGATCTTCAGCTCTGAGGTCCTGTATTACAGAGGTCATTGAATTTCAACAAGTGGTTCCTGCCTCTAGCTTGTCATTTCTAGCTGAGCTACAATACTTCATTTAGAAAGACATCTGGCCTCATTTTAAAGACTTCAAGTCAGAATCCCCTTTCACTGTAGGCAAGTTTTGTACCAGTGGTTGTTCGTTACCCTCCCTGGGAAAAAAATGGCACCACACTCCTATTTCAAATGCATCTTGCTCCATCTCCAACCAAACAACGTTATAAAACATTATCACCTCATATTGCCCTTTATTATCAGTAGCTGCCCTTCCTTTTCATGCAATTCTCTTGCCCGTGACTAAGCAGGTCCTCTTGTCTTTAAGTTCACCTCCCTGGCGTTGGTGGGACACTGACGAGCAGGCAGAGTATAACGTGCGAATAACTTATATATAGGTTTATAACGTGCGAATTGCAGGATAAGGCAGTGACAAAGTCTAATTCTGTAGCAGTAACATGTCAGAGAATATTTACCTGGCTTCCAGCTGGCCATCTGAGCCAGCAAATAAAGAGGCCCAAACATCTCCAGACAGTGACTCATCCCAGCCAGCTAAAATATGTCCATTGTGAGATGACTCACCTTGCTGTGGCACTGGTCTTGTTCCATTGACTGCGGAGAGCGCCTGAAGGACTCGCAGAGACTAGGCACCGAAGTTTTAGATCCCTAAGAGCTGAACGCTGCTTTTGATGCAGTTACTTTGTATGAGGAGAGAAATGTCAGCTGAGAACAGAAACAGCATCTTTGTTTCTTTGCCCTAAATTTATTGTCTGGTGTATTAAGCCAGTTTATAGTATACTCCTGTTTGCATTGCCTAGTTGAAATCTTGACCGTAGAGACCATAAAGGATAGACATATCTTTTTCTTTTCTTTTTTTTTTTTTAAATAAAGAAACTACTCTGATAGAACTGTGGTTGTAAAAACAAGGCCAAGATTGTCACATTTGGGATACAGTCATTGGAACTGACATCAACGTTAGTTCAAGAGAGTATGTGATATTCTAGCGTAACTTTGACCAGAACTCTTAAAAGTATCTAAAAGTATCTGTAAAATGCTTAACAACACAGAGCACCATTGTTTTGTTTTTCTTTCTGAAAGATTTATTGTGCTTGCTTTTCATCAGATAAGTGAAGTTTAACTTTCCCTAGTTTTGTTGGCTGACAGTCTCACCTCTTTTATCTTGGCTTCTTGAAGAAAGCTGGCTCACCTCATCTCGCTCTAACATTTGTAACCATAGATCAGCTTCAGCTGAATATAACAAGAGATTGAGACACCAACAATATTTATGTTCTCCAATTTAATGACTACAAGAGATGTCCAAATTAGCACTTAGCTGAGGAAGTCCACACGGAGAGGGCAGTATGGGTGTCAGGCAACAGAGAGCCCGTGCAGGGAAGGTGTCCCACCTCAAGTCCCACTGCTCACCATGCTGTCTGTTCAGTACTATTGATGACACCACCACACAGAGATCATGCCATGACCTCTTTTCTCACTCAATATCAAGTCCTGTTCCTTTTCAACTCGGATCACATTATACCTCTGTTGCTGGTACAGCCACTAATGCATGGAAGAATTGTTATAAAAATATGCATGCGTTTTAAACTTCCTTAGCTTTTCTTTTCCTCTTAGTTTTATCTTACTTTCATCAGCTGCATTCCTCAAAAATGGAAATGAACATTGGTTCATCAGGCCAAACATCCTCACATAGCCTTAGGTCTGCTGAGCACAGTTTGGGAATCCCTGTGCTGGAGACCATCTTGGAGTCTGTAGCAGTTTGACTTGAACACTGTAAAAGATTTAAAAAAAAAAAAAAAAGTTTGACTACAATGTCCCAATTTAGTCCAAATTGTCACTGTAGACAATGTAGACAAGGAAGTGATACTCAGCATGTTGTAACACACACTTCAGCAAGACTAGCTAGTACATCATAAAGCACCACTTGCCTTATCTACACTGGAACAAGTTGCTCTGAATGCACTAACTATTCTAACAAAAATAGTCCAGACTTATCTCAGAATGTGCCTGGGGAACTCTCACACGTTGTAATGGAAGGGCACTAGGGCTGAAACTTTAACAATGATTTAATCTCAGACATTTCACAAGGTTATATTTTAAGAGCAAATAAGCAAAATCAGATTATTTTAACAGTTCCATGAAAAGTAGCTTCCCAATTTGATTGACTTCTGATCTTCACTTAATGGGCTGTCCTGTTTTTTTTTTGGTTGTTGTTGTTTTTTTGTTTTGTTTTGTTTTGTTTTTAACTTTCCAGTGGCAATGTAGTCTGCTGTGAAAGATAAGACCTATACTAGCAATGCAAACAAGCAGGGAAGAAATAGCTTTGACTAAAATTTTTGAGTCTTCTTCATATATCACAAACAAATACTAAAAAGAAAAACAAACAAAAAAATAAAAAAGAAAGAGAAAGGAACCCACAACATATTTAATGCAGTGATTTTTATATCATCCAAAAAACAGGAAAAAAAGCTTGATTACAGTTTAAAAGTCTTGCTACCACCGCAAATACCATGTAGGATTCCCCATGAATCCACATCGTAGACACATGCTCAATGGCTTCATTTGCAAGAATCCCTTCTGATCACTGTACACCTCCGCCCACCGTTCACGCTGACAGATATATTGCATCTCAAGAGGAGTGAAGGTTAACAAGTTCGTCTGGAAATGTGGTGTCCCATGCAAAGTTTCTGTCTATGAGGGCGTTCCTGGGAAGACAATGATTCTCTCTGTCCCTGTGCAAGCACCTTCCTAAAGTCAAGGTATTGCTGATCTAATGGGGAAGGGGGTTGCCGTTTAATTAACTTGGAAAGTCTCAGAAAATGTTCTCAGTCAGTGACCCAGAGACTCCTGCAGCTTTTTGGCTACCTATATAAATAAAAATTTAAGAAAAAATGTTTCACAGATACTATGTAGCAATCTCTGCACACGGAAATTCTAAAGGGGGCTATACTTTTCATAGGAAATTTGTAGGGGTCCATAAATCAAAAAGGACTGGAAAAAAAAAAAAAGTTTAGATCTCATCTGTTCAGATGAAAAGAACTGCTGAAGTCTGAAGTGTGGGTATGTATTAATATATCATGATAGTGCAACTAAGAGCATTATACAACAGCACAATATTGTACAATAGTTCTACCCATTTAATCTCACGGGTGTAAAGCAATAGAAACGTAAGAAATCAAGCCAGACCGAGCTGTTCATTTTAGATCTTGATTTCTGAAAAACACTATTTGCAATAGATCACTGTTAGCCTCTTTATCAATTATATCCTTGGAATCTTTATTCAGAGCTGGAAAATGGCTCCACACACAGACATGACCTAAGAGTAGTAGCAGCATATGTTGTAGAAAACATTGAAGTCATGCAGGGCATCTTAATATGAATACATGTATCAGAAAATATTGCATAGTTGTAATGTAGTCCCCAAGTGTAAAACTCACACACATCCTCCCTCCCCCCACTCTCTTCTTCATTCATAATCTTTCCCTACATTCAGTAAAACTAAAAATAAATCTGTTTGTTACTAGTCCTATATAAGAGGAATAAAATATTTTTTGTGAGGGGGGTAGCATGAGATAATTATTGCATTTTAAGGGAGGAAGATAATAGGATTTTAGTTCTTTTATCAGAAAAAAAAAATATTGGAGGTAGATATCTGTGCAGTTGCTGAGCTTTTGTGTTCTGGGGCTAGGAGACCTGAATATTATTAAGGGATCAGTCGCAAAGTGCATCAATCTGGCATGTACTAGAGCCAGATATCTATTTGCCAGGAACTGGAAAAAAAATCTCAGCAGGCTCACAGTTGAAGAATGGTGGACATCGCTTTGATTCAAGAAAGCCCTGGCACAGATATCTTCCTGGATATGGATAACATAATGGACTTTGGGGAACATATTAAGTCACCCCCCCGTGACTTGGTAGCAGCTCTGGATGTGAATTATACAACTCTGGATTGAAATGTTAAGGACTTAACAATTTCTGTCTGCAGCATTTCCAACGTCTGAGTAAAGTGTTGGGTTACTTTTTTTTTTTTTCTTCTTTTGGTTTGATGGCCAATTGAGCTATGCTATGTAATCCTTTTTTTAAAACCTACAAAAGAAAGAAAGTAAAAATTAAAAAGAGGGTGGGGAGAGTGACTGTGAGTGAGTGTGTGTGATGCACTGCATTTAATGTTCCTCTAGAACAAAGTCACACTTGAAGGCCTGGCTTCTTTATTTATACTGTTTGTTTATATGATCCAGGAATGCTTGTTTTCAGCATGGCATAATTTTTGCAGTGGCTTCAAATGAAAATATGTATTCAGTAAAAACAGAAAATCAACTGAAAGCTCACCACTGCACTGAGAGGCCCATTCAGACTCACAGCAGCCCAGCACCCAAAAGCTCATTAGAGATTCATAAGGAGCAAACTACTTGATTGGCTCTGCTCTGACAGAGTTTGGGGTAGTTTTTCTGGATTTCTTCTAAAAAATACAGGTGTATTCAATAAATACACTGTTTTTTTAATACCTAACACCAGTCGGGCACTGATGCTGAATGACAGGTGTTTGCATTTAGGGCGAGTGAAGACATTCAATAGTTTTCCTGGCCTTATTCATTTTAGTATCAGAATTATTTTCTTGATGACAGGGCTTGGATTTGATTGTTTGAAGGGGTTCCTTTATAATTCAATCACATGTTCATACTGAACATCATATCTTTACCTCTTTATAAAGCCAAAGCACTTTTATTTTCAGTGTGTGATATACACAGGGCAACAGAAGGCTATATTACTTTCTATAGTATCTATTATATAAATTAATTTCAACAACAGATAAAGAAAATATAATGAATAATGAAGGATTACAAGCTCCGCATGCTTTGCATAATGTAGAAAACTTCTTTACATTGCTCTGTGTGTACTTTGCCTTCTATCCCTGGCTTCATAGGCCATGATTTCTTCTTTCAACTCATGTAGACCATCTCTTAGACATAATTGTACCACATACGAAAAAAAATACACTATTTATGTGAAAAAGTTATATTAGTAAATTATTGATATATTCTACACTTAAACCTTTTGCTTTCTTTTCCTCTAACAAAGAAGCAGGCTGCCTGTAGGAGTATCGGGAAGGGAAGGCTTGAAGTTGGCTTAAGTTGACATGACACCTCCCAAACAGAACATCTATCCATGCCCAATGGGCTACTGGGTTTTAGAAGCCTTGTGTTTATAGGAATTAAAAAAAAAATGTTATCTTTACAGAAAAATTTTAAAAAGAGGTGACTGAGATCTTGGGGAAGATACGTAAAGGATATTAAAGGATATTTGAAATGATCAGAGCTTCTGCTGGAAAAAATAAAAATCAAAAAACAAGTGGAATATTTTGTGAAGGGAAAAAAAGTCAGACTGGAATTATGGGTGCAGAGAGTTTGGGAGATGAAATTTTGGCATTTTGCATTTTAGACTTGCCAGCTTCCAGACAGGTGTGATTTACCTGTGATAACTTCCCATCAGCATCATGGAAAAACCAGTATGGTGTGCAAGACAAAATAAAGGAACTTACTCTGCATGATTGCAGAACGCAGCTCAAAATGATAACACAACCAGTTGTGGTTATAACTCACAGGCCATGAGCTCACAAAAGCATTGGACAAGCATCTTCCATCAGTCACTACCTGGCTGCCGGTGTTGGCTGAAAAAATCAGAGAACCTTGCCTTTTAAAGAAGTCTCTTGTCTTCTGCCACTGCAACCAGTCTCCCTTCTGAAATGCCTGGTGCATGGGGATGCAAGCATCAGGAGGGATGTAATGGTCTTTCATGAGGATTATTTAAGGTTTTCAGAACTAACACCCACAATTTACATGAAGCAAAAAAGAACTATACAATGCACGCTTATAAATTCCGTCGGGAAAGGGGAAATCTGTTAGCCACTGGAAGTAACTATCTGGCATTTTAAATAGAAGTAGCTTTCTATCTTGCTCTGTCACAGGGTCACTGAAAGTCACAATCTGAAAGATCTTATCCAAATAGATTTTTCCCAGCATCCTGGAACCGTGTGGGCCAGGAAGGCTGGTTAGTGAGTCAGATAATCCTGCCCTCTGCACATTATGCAGCCCAGGAGAAGGGCAAGTGTTCCAGCGGGAGGGACGCCATCCAGGCAGCCTGTGCAGAGGTGGCTTTTCTGGTAATAAGAGTGAACTGGAGAATATAGTGCTGTACCTGTGATAATGAGCCTATAAGACCGTTATGTCTAAACATTCTTCTCAGCCTTCTCTAAACATAACATTTCAGTTTAAGCCAAACAACGCCATTCAGCACAATATGTCTGAGAAAGAAAGCCACATATTCTTCTTGCAGTTGTCTTTATGTCTCTTTTTGGCAGATAATTCAATTTTTCATTTGATTTAAGAACATGTTTTGAAAGGGCTGGTCTTTACAATAAAGGAACAAGTCCTGCAAATCTTCACACATGTGATTTTAATAGGTGTAGATGTGTGAATAAGGATTAGAAACACTCAGCCCTTGCCTAGCATTAGTGTGTGGGCTCAAGTTATATTCTTGCTGTGAATTGGCAATGAGACACAAAGCCTTTTGCCTCTAGGGCTGTGGTTCAAATGCAGCCTGGGTCATTGGTGGCTCTACGTAAAATGAGGGGGCTGTTTCAGTCCAATTTCACCCTCTTCCTGTTAAAAGACAGCAGAGAATTCAAGGTCAGAGTGATCTCAGAGTCTCTCATCTTATTATGAATTGCTATTTTTGACTTACTATGCTATACTATTGAGCCTAGAGACTTTTGCCAGGTGCGGGGCCCCTTATATTAGGTACTGTAAAAGCACATGGAACTCAACTTATTTACAAGAGACAGGACAGTTTATGAATGGAAGAAGAAGACAAGCATCAAGAAATAAGGGGACTTGCTCATGGGACAGTAGTGATGCCCAGAGCAGAGCCCACATTTTGTGACAACAGGACCATGCATGCCTCCTTCACAGGCAGCTCTGGGTGAAACTGCAACAGGAATCATGTCCTTGGACTTTAGCTTCCCAGCGGGTAGTCTGCATGACTGTCAGCCCAGCAGTTTTTATGGTATTTTTCACTAAGGTGGGGATAATATAAAACGAAGTGTATGACAGATGAAATGCATTAGCCCCAGCAATATTAATGGATGATAATGTATACAGTAGATCATTTTATCACTCCATTTACATGTAAGTTTGTTTGGTGTATTATCTTTGACACAGTGGAGGATTCATAGATCAAGAGAATTGGTGTAACCCAATTTCATCTGTTTTGTTGGATCTTCGAACAAAAGTGGATGCATTTTGAGTATACATTAAGCAACTGCTGCATGAAGAACTTCCTTACGACACCTGGCACCTACTTTTATGGCTTATTTTGTCAGATTGTTTCTTCTATTCAAAGATTAATTTTCCCACTTGCTGAATTTGTTAAATATCTGAACAAACCAAGAGGGTTTCAGATCTGAGTTTTCTCAAGATTAAGCATTTCTGCAGCAGAAAAAAACACTACTCAGTCAATACAGACGGACTCGTTTGAAATCTAGCATTTGCCCCCCACAAAAAGGTTAAACTTTCTATACAGAGAAGTCCAAAATTAAATGTGCCCTGACTTCCAAATGTGCCAACTGTAACTAAATGGGTATTAAGGTCATGCACTTATAAAAATTCTCTTTTATCCTAATTTTAAATTTAAAGAAAATGTTGACTTACATTTTATATAACTTGAAATCAAGGTATATGTGGTACTCTAATGCAGGAGAGACCTCTCCTGCAGGTGTGACACCACATTTTAGGGAGGAAGGCACCATCCCTGCACCAGTTTCCTGGAGGTCAGTCATGTATCAGGTATGTCAGGCCAGTGCTCTACAGGCCTCTGAGAGGATATCTCCATTCTGATGCATCCGACTGTCCATTGTAAGGCTTCTGCTGAACACACATGCATCCTTATGCTAGTCTCAACCTGTTAATTCACACCATTTTTATCAAAAATGTCAATTTTTTTGGCAAATGATAATACAGAGCAAACTTTACTGGGACATTCTACAGGCCTACATTAGAGGTTAGGTGTTAGCATCCTGAAGGCATTCCAAAGCTCATGTTGTCTTGAGGGGCACAACAAAAACTAGCACAACTGCAGGATAAACTGAAGCACAGATCCAAACTGCCATCAGCGAAGGACACTGATTAACATCAAACTTTGTACTGGGGGCCTACTATAAACTCCTGCAAGCTACCTCTCAGTCAGCTAGACTTGATGACATCAAGACAATCTCAAGCCATGACACAACACCCACAGACTTTTGTTAAGTCCTTTCCCAGTATATTGGGATTTTTTTTTCCCTTTAAGACTTCCAGGTCAGTCTGGAGAACCCCAAAGCCTCAGACACTTATTGGGGTGAGGCTCTGTCTGTTCCCATGGGGCACTGTGGAGGGCAATGGGGTAGGAGAAGGAGGATGAGCAGGGCTGGCCGTAAGGCCGGGACTCACCATGGCGGCGGTCTGAGGGATGACTGGCTGCGCTCCTGACTTGGTTCTGCCTCGGGGGCACCAAAGAGCTGGCACATGGTTAGGGACAAGCCTCCAAACTTCTCTGAGTTCACTCACTAAAAAGAAATAAATAAACAATAAAAATTAAAAATAAAATAAAGCACAGACAAAAGAGCAAAGAGGCAAGCCAAATGGGTAAGGAAAACAAAAAGAATACAGAATCTTTTTAAACTTATATCCCTGTTACCTTTATTTCTCCTCAATGAAGTGATATTTCTTGATCCTGAAGATTCCCCTTCCTTAATGAGGTAAAACAGTGGATTATGAAGAGCACTTTTTAATGAGAATTCAGGGACATTTCTGGGTTGGCTGAGAAGTATGAAAGTATTTAACCTCCGTTCAATGGACTGCCCTTTATTAACATTTTCCTTCTAGTGCCACTCACATAACTGCCCTTTCACAAGCCCCGTCTCAACCATTTGGTACTTATAACTTGGTTTTAGCCAGAGGGTACATTGTAGAATACAAATCAATCATTGGCTTTATTTCTTGTGACTAAAGGATTTCATAGACTGTATCTTTGTGGAAAGAGGTACCTCTAAGAAAATAGGGCTCCGTGATTAAAATGTGGCCATTTTTTTCCCTGTTCAGAAGTAAAATGCTAGCAGCAGAAGAGTTCAGAAGGCCATACAGTGAGTGATATGGCACTGACAGTGCAGCACACCTCAGCTCACAACCATGCACATCCATGTGTAAACAGCAATACCATACCTTGCAATCATACCCCATACCTTGTCAGGGGTGAAACACATCTTTTGGGAATGGGAATGGTGCCATGTTAACACCTCAGCAAGAACGGCCAAGCAGCAGGACTTCCCCATCAGTTTGTCACAAATCCATCCTGAAAACATTTCCCTAGAAACAGGAGAGCATCCCTGTCTTGGGTTCCTTTGAGCATCCCTGTCTTGGGTTCGTTTCCATCAGTTTCGCTGGGTAAGCAGCCGATGTGCTGCCTAGTGCTGATTCTAGAGGTGCTTTTGTCATGCGGACACTTGCCCACTGGGAAATGGATTGAAACCACCCACATACTTAGAATACGCCATTGTCTGAGCTTCAAGTGCTAATGATAGTTAATCACACCAAGTCTGGCCTGGCCTGGCCTGGAATCATGTAGGAACTGTATCTATGCCCCCCACTGTTACCTTGGAGGTCATCTGTCCTACCACTCAATATACATTTGTAGTACACCGTCTTGTGCAGGAGGAATGTATTCGTATTTATATATTGCATAAAGGAAGCCAGCCACAGCTAGAACAGAGAGTAGAGCAACACTGTTAATGTTTTAATGAAGGACATGAAAGCAAACCCTATGAAAAAAGCTAATGGAATTTTGTTATTCACATGGGACAGCAGAGACATATCCCAGAGACTCAGGTTCAGTCACGTGTATTAAGCTGGATTCCTGGCTGTGGAAAAAGGCAGAGCAGATACCAGGTGTACCTCAGAGCCCATGCTCTGGAGACCTGGCACTTCCAGACTGTTGTGCAAGGTTTATTCCAACACTTTGGACAACAGGAAACAAATGCACAGCCACAGTGATGAAAAGTCAGTCTGCAACCTATTGGACATGCACTAAACCCTGTTCCCCAGCCATGGGACACAGAAGAACTTTTTTAAAGAAAAGGCTTTTCTTACAGGACTCTTCCTTTGCCAATCTCCTGCTGCCAACATTCATTAACATCCCAGTGCAGCGTGCAGATGCACTGTACCTGGTACATTTGGATGCACAGCCAGTGCTCACTCTGCTGGGGCCCATCAGAAATGCTCAAAAGCAGCCAAGAAAAAAAAAAAAAAGAGAGAGAGAGTAAGAATGTCCATTAGGAGACACAATGTAAGTTACAGACTCTCACAGAGCAGCACCAAGTTTTTAGGTTGAGCCCTTGCATTTCTATCTCAGGTTCAATCCTTGTGTTTTTGCCTCAGATCTCATTTTAGACATCAGCACAAACAGACTTGCAGCACTTGGCAGGGCAGAAGGAGTCAGCAGATTCCCCAAATCCTTGATATCAGTGTGAGCTTTGCTACTGGCTCTCGTGAAGCCAAGATTTCATTCCACTTTAATGTTGAACTGAGGTTCATAAGGTAAAGCACTTGCAAATAAAAGCTGTGCATTATCTTCAATTCATGTGGGTGTTTTAGGGACACATCTCATGGTCTAAAATCATTAGAGCAGAGATAGAAGATTTAGGACCTGAACACTTGAACCAGTGCTGCAGGAACAAATGAAACAATAAGAACTGCTTATGGGAAATCAAGGCAGGTTAACAACAACTGCCTTGGTCAGAAGAGAAGACTCATCTGGAAGCATATCTGAATATCAGCTATTGGAGCTGGAGATAATCTTGCAGTCTTGAATATGAACAGTACTCTGCTAACAGGAATTTTAGCATGACACAAAAAAGCCAGGTTTTGTTTACCTGCTTGTTTCTTTGCTTATTTTGTTGTTTTGGATAGCTCGTTAGAATGTATAATCCAATTTTTGCTAGTTGTGTTGTTTGTTGGCCAGTTCTTCTGCCTAAATCCGGGGGTAGTATACAATGAGCTAACAGACAACACACACACAAACCACACAAAAACCCACAAAGCAAGTTGGAAGTAAATATGTTGAGGAAGAAACTGGCCTCACCTCCACCATTCAATCTTCCACTGCTATACCTCCAACGATACAAAGACAGACAATAGCTCTCAGGACCAGCAGAACACTTCACACAAACAACTTTGACAATTTTTTTTTTTTAACTTAATGTCTCTCTCACTTTAGCAGTAAAAAGAAAGGATGGTTCACTTTTGCCATTCATGTATGACATTATTTTACAGTTCACAGCTAGCTGCATACAGACTCTAGGAGATGCATGAGGAGCTGTTCATTACCACAATGCAAAAGTTTAAGTAATCACAACTTGAAAAACGTCTTGGTCCAGGTCTCATTAGTCTGGGAGTTCAAATTCCCCTAAAAACACCTTGTTGAAGCAGACAGCTTGCCTCCTACAGCACCTCAGCTCTTCCTTTGTACAAAGAATCTTACAGGGAATGATTAAATGCGGGAGGATTTTTCAGCTAAGAAAAGAGCTGGCAGAGGAGGGATATTAGAGTAGAATATGAAATCATGAACGGCACAGGGAAAGTGAGTAAAGAATGACTGTGTCTTTTGCTGCCTTTAGTTCATCCATAGGAGGAAGCAATCAAGTGGCATGTTCAAAACAAATGGCAAGTGTTTGGTGGTACTCTTTCACAGACTTGGTCAAGTTGTGAAACTCCTTGCCACAGGATTTTGTGAATGCCAGAAGTTTACACAGATTAATAAAGAGATGAGATTAAAATAAAATAAAATAAAATAAAATAAATAAAATAAAATAAAATAAAATAAAATAAAATAAAATAAAATAATAAAATAAATAAAGGAAGTAGTAGTAAACATTGGTGTACCACTTCTAGCTTGGGAAGACGTGAGTCACAGATTGCTGGAAACAACAGGAAGGAATTGCTGGAAGGAAAAAAAAAAAACTTGGGATATATCAATGCCATGATATATTTACCCTGTTCTTGTGCCCTTATCTGGGCACCTGGTAGAACAAGAACATAGACCTTTGATCTGACCCAGCTAGGCTGGTCTCGTGTTTGCATCTCCGCATTGTTTGCACTTACCTGCAGACTGCTATTGAACTTCTATACAACTCTCTCCTCAATGTTCTTTAAGAACTTTGCATTATCATGAACTTCTACTTAGCAGTTTGTGTGGATTTTTTTGAACCTTAGGAGAAGCTCTAAGTTATGACATTTAATGAGGAATACAGTTTATAAGACACTGAGTCTGCAGTGCAGTCAAGTAGGCTTAGATCTTGTATGTGTGTGTGTGTATGTGCGTGAGAGAGAAAATGTGCATGTGAAAGTAACTTTGTGTATAAAGCAGATATTTTCCATGACATACGCTGATGAATTGAATTCCGTTAATTTATAAACTATATTCAGAACTGGTAGAATTCTGCAGCGTTTCATGGCCAAATTCTGTGAAAGGGCTGGGAAAAATCTGTTCCAATTTATTCTACACTCTGCAGTGATTTTTCTAACTAACTGTGTGTGAATTATTATATTTCGATCTGTATATAGAGCACTGAGCGCTTTGGCCCCCGCCCAGCAAAGCAGCCAAAGGAAATGTCCTGCTGAATTCACAAAGACTGTTTGCATTCTTAAAAGTTAAGCATGTGCTTAAGGGCTTTGCTAGATCATAACCAAAGATCTCAGGAGCGGTTGGCAAGACTGATACCACAGAGAATAGAAGAAGAGGAAAACAGCAAGAAAGATGTCAATAGATATATTGACATGAATTTCGAATGGTGCTTAGCATTTGAGTGCATTAAGAAACGAGAGATCTAAAAAGCCCAAGAAATGCATTTGAGAGACTGCACTGACTTTTAAAAAAATACTGCTTTCTAACAGCCACATATCAAACACTGACTTTCAAAGAAGAGAAGCATTGCAACGTATGCTACAGCATTCTCATCACATTATTTTGCTGTGTGTAACAATGCAGCAATTTTTAGCACACAAAATGCCAATCTTATTCTGGCTCTCAGGTGCACACAGATCGCACAGTCACAGCGTGGCTGAGGTGGGCAGGCACCTCTGGAAGTTGCCTAATCCAGCCCCAACACCTCAGAGCAGTATCGGCTGCAGTGGGCTGCCCACGGGGGTTAGATATTTCCGAGGATGAAGACACCACAATCTCTCTTGACAACCTCTCCCAATATCTGACCATCCTATCCTCAGTTTCTTCCCCTTTCAGTGCTACAAAGCTTTTGCTGGTGGTCACATGATGCTTAGACCTTCTTCCTATGCATGTACTCTACTTTACGACAACAACTAGGTCCTAAAACTTCAGGAGGATGAGACACATAAGTGAAAAATAAATGCAAGCATAAGTGCTTTCAGGACTTCAGTTGGCAAATCCAAGAATGTTGTCAAATTGTAGCATAAAGAAAAAATCTCAGGCAATATTTTACTGTAGGACTCAAAATATCATTACACAGATATCACAATATGTATGTACATTTTTCCCCTTTGAAATGTAGAGGATTATGCTCTTTAATCCTCTAGCGGGTTTGATTTTTTTCAGTTTTAGATGTTGCACTTGAGGACTTTCCAGGACTCACTAGCATTCTGGTCCCCTTAAATTCAACTGCATTTTCTCACTGATTTCCATCACATCCAAAATTTCACTTTCTTTTCATAAGTACAAAGCTCCAATGCTGATGAAGTATTCAGGAATTAGACTGAACCCTTGGTGAACAGCAAACAGAGGAAGGCAAAGGTGCACGATAAAATGATTAATCAGTGGTTTTGCAATTACTACACAGATAGCATTTTGATATATGCAGTATTTTTAGCAATTTAGTATCTACGTGTGTAATACACAGTTTTTTTACTTAGCAGCTTATCTTCCAAAAGTGTATTGTATTTTTCAATGAGTCAGCTGGTTACAGTGTCCTGCAATTTGCAAAGCAAATGAATTTATGTATTATGACATGAAATGTACTTCATTCATTGATGTGACTCAGTTTATTTACGACAATACTTCACAGGAGATGAGTGAATATTCTATAGTACATTTCAAGAGGTCAATGCAGTCTCAACAATAGTGTCTTCACTCTGCATAGACCAGTAAATCTTTGCTGAGGAGAGAGGTGGCTGGGGTTTGTATGCTCGTCATGACCCACACAGATTAGCAAAGTGCAAAGGTTCCAGTGAATGTGTATGTACAAACACACATCTGCAGCGACCTTCGGGGCATGCTTAAAGCTCATCTGCTTCCCTCAAGGATTTGAAAAGATGGGAGGAGGATTAAAAGAGTGGTAAACTGATGGAAAAAGAAGACTCAACTTCTAATTTGCTGGTCTTGTTCGTAAGACGGGAGTTGCTTTTGTTTAGTTAGAATGAAGTCGCTGTGGGGTGTTTGCATCTTTCATTAAAATAAGGCATCTAGAAAGTAAATGGAAAAATCATTCTTTTGGTTCTGTGTGAATTTAAAGACGCAAAACAATTGATCTGCCCTCAAGTCCACAGCTACCGAGAGAAGGGAAACAAAATAGTGTCTGTATTGTACATAAGTGGCTACAATATGATTTTAAAGTGGAATTAGGCCAACTTGACTTGACACCTTCCTTCTTTCTCTAGCAGTGCCAGCTTTTCAAGAGATTTCAAGCACCCATAATGTATACCATCTTTTCAGAGTGGTCCAGCTGCTACCAAAGCCACCGCAGCCACCCGTCTCAGCAGCTGT
Source organism: Anser anser (assembly GCF_964211835.1). NCBI lineage: Eukaryota > Metazoa > Chordata > Aves > Anseriformes > Anatidae > Anser > Anser anser. The sequence continues at coordinate 32,139,729 of NC_139727.1, read as the reverse complement.
TTTGTGGGGGTTTGGTGTGCCCACTCGGCTGCATATGGTGTGGTGGGAGCATCTTGTGCCTTTTGGGTGGATGGATGAGCTGATCTTGCAGGGTATTCCTCACACCACCTCTCCTTCCTGTGCACTACGTCCTTTGCATCAGGCTCAGTGATGCTTTGAAATAGTCCACCACAGTGTAGAAAACCCAACTGGTGAAAAAATGTGAATACTTTTCTAGTGGTTCAGTGAGCTGAACTGTCTGAGTGAAGAGTGAGAAGGGGCTGGGGGCGGGGAGGGGGGAGAGAAAGGAGAAAGAAGCAACCCACGATGTTAGAGCCACTTTCTCTTGAAGTCTTATCCTAAGAAAGAAATTCTAGGTAAGTATACCTTCAGGCAATGAAACTCATGTCTGCTTTTCTCAAGTGCTCAATGCTTCTGCTAACTCCCATGGTGACACCTTAACAGTCAGATTCTCAAAAGGACTTAGTTTTCAGCAAGCACCCAGGGTGCTGAGGCCTTTAAAATTTCTCCTCTCTTCCTTTGTTGCCTACTTGGGAAATGAGCTTTTTGTAAAACTCCAGCTTTACTCAATAAGTAAAGCTTCCTAGTTAACTGCACTAGCTAGGGGAAAAGCACGGATCTTTCATACATTCACCTAGTATTTGCTAGAGCAGGCCAGGCTGATTATTAAGTGTCTCTGTACGAAGGAGGGCATTGCTTGTAATTCCCTCCAGAGCTGATGCACAGAGCGGGGCACGAAATACCATGAGGTCACAGGTCAGCCTCCAGACCACTGCCAGGATGTGCACCTCTTCTCTGAAAAGCATTTCTTACTCAGTTTGAACATCAGTGTTCCAGGCTAGGCAGAGCTCCTTAAAAACATATTCTGACTCTTGATAAAATTATAAGCACCATGTCTGATCCCAAGAAGATATAAAGATACTCTGTCCAAGGACTCCAGGAAATGATGCAACCTGCAAACCATTTACTACCTGTGTGCTTTAGACTTGGATACTGCCAAGGTGCTCAGTTCTGCTTTACGGACACCCCATTAAACTTATCTCATTGTAAAACAGTGTTTCTTTAGGGAGGAGAAAGCGTTTCAACCCTGAAAGGTTTAAATAAGATTCCCTGAGGATTTATATGTGCTGGGAAGTTGTACCGGTTCTAACTAAACCGATTAAAGGGAGTTGGGTGCAGCCGCCTCGGGGTTCGGCACACCGCTCTCGCTGGTGTAGCTGCAGCTCACGAAAGCTTCGGCATCCCACCTCCACTCACAACAGTTGGCAGAAAGGGAAGTGTGCCAGGGCCTCAGCCGCTCGGGTTTACAGTCTGGCACGTTATCACAAACCACTGAGAAAGGTACTGGAATATAAATCGGCGTGCCTAGAGGTAGGACGTGGACTCTGTCATGCCAGCTCTGTGACATCCACTGACAAAACCTCCACAGGAGACGGGGAGCTGTTGCAGAGCAGTTTAGCTGAGCAAAGAGCATCCTTAGGGGTAGCCATGCTCCAGGGGTGACAAGTCTGCCCTGGCAGGGTGGGGGCGTCGGGGTGCCTGCAGCCTCCAAACACCCCCTGCCTTCCACACTGCCACCCTGAGCCCATTCCCAAATTTTCTCCACTTCATTTACCCCTACATGTGAAGGGGTGCCTGAAGAGGTGAATGCCCATGTATAAAAAAGCAGTGTTTGCAAGGAAGCTGTTGAACCTGGCGCGTTGAGGCCTGGCCTGCAGTGCCAGCCTCTCAGCGGTGCCATGGCGGTGCGGCCCTCCTGCCAGCTCCTTGCGGCCCTTGCCTCCCCGCTCTGCCTCCACGCACTGGGTGCCCTCCTTTTCCTTGCTCATTAACACTTGCTGACTTGGTAATGAGCATCAAACTGCAATTTAGAGCAGACAAAAGAAGAGTGTAAGGGAGAGTGGGAGGAGCAGGGCAGGGAAGAGAAAGCACAGCTCAGCAGGCCTCTTAGGCCCTAAAGCTGCCCCTGGCCAGCTGATGGCTGCGCTCTGAGCTTCCCAAGCAGCCCCTAGCCAGGGGAGGCTGCCTGCTGGCTGATCCTCCCAACCTCTCCCTGGGGGTGAAAAGCAGAGTCTGCCCCCCCATCACCTCCAGTTTTGACCTAGCAAGTCTCAGCCATGGGGCTGGTTTCCCAAGCTGGTGGGGACGGGTCAGTGGGATGCACTGCACCCTCGATTTTGCATGAAAACACTCAGTATTGTGAAATTGCCCCTCCAAAATGCGATCCAATTGCTCTGATTGTATGGCCTCAGGCTGATGCTCACTGGGCCATAAATATCTCACAGCCTTTCAGTGTCAGACCAGCCTAACCCATGGGCATGCTGGAGCCTGCTTCGGGCAGGAGGGGGATGTCTTCATTCCAGGCATTGCAGACCAGCACAGCGCCCCGTTATCTGAACTTGCTGCTTCCTTCCTATTGTTAATTTGTTCCTTCCTGTAGCTGATTTGTACCTCAACTTTCCTGCTATCTTTAATGCTAAGTCATTGTGTTTTGTGTTACAGAACGGTATTTAAAGATCAGTTCCTGGACCGGCATTAGCCAGAGAATATCCAAATGGGATACTTTGGTCTTTCCTTCAAGGGTCTGGGTTTAAAAAAATAAGCTCATTATTATTTTTTTTTTTTACTTGGAAATTGTGGAGGATAATACAGTATGGTCACAGCACTCGTGGATGGATATTCCTGTCTAGGGAAAAGAGGGACGAAGGGAAGACTTCTGAACTTGACTTTCCATTGAGAAAGATTCAGCAAAAACACATGATTAGAGCACTTATCTGGAGAAGAAGTTTTGACCTACAGTTAGGAATATTTTTGATGTATTATTTCAATATAGTTAACCAAGGCTAAACTGTGTCAAGAAAATGGAACAAAAAAGGGAAGTGTAAAATGGGAACGAAGGCAACTTACAGAGCATGTCAGGGGAGCAGGCTGAGGTGAACCCTTAGCAGGTGAGCCCTGACTTTGTCCAGGCCATTACTACACCAGTAACTTAATCAGGGAACAGAACACAAAAATCTTACAGTGGGCCCTTTATGAGAAGGTGTGAGTGAGACAGAATACCATTTTCTGAACACATCAATTGCTGTGAACCTGTGTGGTCTTAAACTCATTTATATGGAGCACTGCAAGCAGCATAACCTGAATTAATACTATGAGACAGAAATGAAGCCACTAATGGACAAAAGGAAGCATGAGTCTAATGGTTCAAATACAGGGCTGGAGAGTCAGGAGACCAGAGCAGTTTTACTTGATTTAGCTACTGACTCATCTTGAGAGACTGTGAGGAATTCACTTGCATCAAAACTGTTGCTGCTTTCAGCTTGGGGTCCATTTTCTTGAAGTTATGGCCATGTTGAGCCCTCTGATCTGAACTGCTGTGTGCCTTGGCTGCCTCATCTGGAGGCATTCATTCATTCATGCCAGCACAGCCCTATGAACTTCTCAGGGGAAAGGGCATGATACTGTAATTTAAATAATTTACTTTAAGTTTTGGCTCAAGGGACCGCATGACCATTAAGTAATGGCTTTGTAATGTAGCAAGCCTTTCCTGTCCTTCCCCATGATGGATCCTTTTAACACTTCACCTGGCAAAGTGTAAAACAATTTACCCCCATTTTCCTTGACAAGGCAAATCTTCTACTAGCCACACCGTAGACAGGCTGGGTGTTTTGACAGAGATGGCCCTACAAGGGCTGTACAAAGGATGAGTCAAGACAGGCTTGGCTAATCCTGAGAGACTCCATCATGCAATTCTTTTGCGGTATCCAGGTATTGCTGCTGGTAGCCGGGCTGGGGCTCCGGTCTGTGGAGCAGGGCTTCTGTTGCAATAAGCACGAGCTCACAAATAGTCATACGTAAAAAGCTTAATTACAAACAAACTGTAAGCTTGTGCAAACTAGTTTTCAGGTAATGCTCTTAAGAGCCATTGGATTTCCTGGGGTAAATTGGGTGGGTTTGAATATCCAGCTTAAAAAAAGGCTGTGTTTAGGGACGCGTTTGGGGCTTGTGTTGTTGTGAGTGCCACTGAGGAAGATCTCTTGGTTTGCCTTAAAAAGAGGGGGTTTATGCAGACATACAGCTTATATATCTGTTGGGGGTGGGGGTTAAAGGAAAACAAACAGACAAAAAACAAGTCTGCTTTTGTGGTTAACCATTTACTGTTAGGTGTAAGGGTAAAAAAAGATCTTGTAAGGCCAAAGATGCCTACTGAAAAGTTTTTTGTGAGGCAGGTTTACAAGGTATGTGATGTGTTGATGACAGCAACCAGGAGGGCTGCAGCCACCAACTGTGTCCTTCCCGTGTCACATCCAGTGATGGGATGTGCTATGGGGGGAATTAATCCACACCATGGCTGCATGCAGCCCCAAATTGTGCCTTTCTCTACAGCGTTGGGTGTCAGTTCCTGTCAGGGAGAGCACTGGGCAAGGTGTGTCCTATCTCAGGCATGATCTGGCATGGCACTGCCTATACTTTTCTTCAAACAAAACTCTCACCGACATCAATAAAAGTTTGATTCCAGAGGAAGCTGAAATTCTAGCTAGTTAATCTGATCCACGCCTTCCTACACGAAACACAAGGGACTGATGCAGTCTCTCCACCTTGGGAATCACATCCCCTCGCACCGTGGCTCAGCTTGCCCCAAGGTCTACTGTGGAAAAGCTGAGCAAGTCTGAGCCATTTCACAATGTTGGTGAAGTTTCACAGCCTCGAGCAGTCATTATTGCACTGGGTCGTACCCCTGAGGTAAATTATTAATAATAATAATATGTTATTTTTGTTAAACCTGACATCTCCTTTCATCTCAGCCCCATGCTTATCAAGAGCTCTGCAACAACAAAAAAGGAAAGTTTTATTTCCACATTTCCATCCCTTCGTCTCATCACGCCGCGTCTGCTTTGGGGAGTGAAGAGTAATCTGTGGAAAGCTTTCATGCTCTCAAACCTACCAAAACATGCAATATTAATTGGGATTATTAATTGTATTTACTGCACTAGCAAGTCTAACCTTGTTAAAGGCCAGTGCGAAGATGTGGGATCATTTCTGTCATTTGGAACATCCTGCATGCTACCTCCTCTCAGAAATCAAAAGGAAAATTACCTCACTTTTATTAATCATCCTTTTTCTTACAAGATTTTGCCTTTTGTTTAGCTGCACTTCACAAGGAGAAGGTGTGTTTTCTGTGCTGCTTTGAGATCTTGGCAGTTAATGGAACTCTTTGATTTTTAAATAAGAGTTATTCCTCTGAGTGTACAGTATAAACCTAACAGGCAAGGGACTGTGCCTTTAAGTTCATCAGTTTTCCCAGTGCTGTACTGGAAGGATTGGACTGAAACTTTAAACATTTCTAGCCATACCTAGCATATGTATAATTTATAAGCCACACACCGTTTGCTGTCAAATAGGCGATTGATCTGACTCGGATCTCGTTAATTATCCTCCACATACATTATACGTTAACAGATCTTCAGTATACTGTGTATCAATATTAATAAGATTATAAAACACTATTGATAATTAGGAAGAGAAAGAGACCAGGCCTTTGATTCACTCTGTTACTAACGCCCCTGCATCTCTAGATTAAAAAGAGACCACTTTTCGTTTAATAATATCAGATCAGTACATCCATCTTCTAAAATGCTTTATTAAGAGAAAGCTAAGATTTGCATCCCTATGCAAGGGGCTATTTGAAATTGATTATGGAGGCATCATTGATGTGTGAGAAATTTGTTTCTCTGTCTTGTCTAAAGGGGGGCCTAATAGGTGGGAGGGATTTAAGGTGGAGCACTGCACTCTTGGATCTTTGATCAGGAGATTTCTATTTTTCTTTGTCAGGCTATATTTGGTAAGCCAGATTGTTTTGTTTCAGGGGAAATTAAATGGGGTGTCATATTACTTCCTTTTAAAAATAACAACATCCAATAACAACAACATTATCACACTCCAAAAGAGAACAGTGGAATTAAATAGCAATATTTATATTTAAATTATATTGGACCAATTAATATTTTTCATTACTTTTTACAGTTTTTCTTTTTTTGCGCTTTTTTTTTTTTTCCTGACCTGCCTTTTATGTTTCCATTAAGCTCGTGAATTCATTTGTAACAAGCAAACCAGCACCACAAGCTGCTAGCGAGGTCTCCTAAACACTTCACATCCAAATCCAGTCATTCAGGCAAACTTTCCTTTCCTATACCTTTCATACAAAAGAGGAGGGGAAATCACTGAAGGATGATAGGGAGAAATAGGCACAGAATAAAATCAAGTTGCCACCTGACTGGTCCTCCATTGGTATGCTATATAATGTTATACTGGCTCGGAGATCACCTCCATCAAACCCAGACGTTCTTTCTATCACCTAAGAAAAATGATTCAACATTCAGGCATGAGACCTGCCTCAGCCTCGCTGCCGATGTCCACTGATCATGCAGAAGCTTGACTGCGGTCTTCAGTAAGCGTCAGAGCAGCTCTTCCCCTGGGCTAACCCGCACTGTGCAAACATGGCCAGACTAAAAGTCCTCAGGGTCCCTGGTTGCTGATCCCATCGCAGCTCCACTGGGGTGGCCAGCGTTAGGAGACCTAATTCCAGATACCACTGATATTTTAAGTATCATGTCCCGTAATCCCACTGAGATCAGATTTCTCAACTATTGGGCTCAGGACACCAGCAGCTCTTGCACTGGTGCTTGTGCCACCACAGAGTCAGCTCCCCAGAACAGCAGGCTCAGGCGGAAGGTATTCAGTGCTTGGTGGCAAAGGGAAACTGAGGAAAAAGTTTGGATAGGGTTTTTGCTCAGGTAGATTCACATATGCATTTTTCTGCAAGGTAGTCTGACAGATTTTCATTCCTCGTGGTAATTCTGCTAAAAGTCTAAATAAAAAACATTAATTTCTGGCTTCCAGGAAATCTACCCTATATATAAACTGCCTATTCCCTACAGCTCTGTGATTTTCAAGCATGCTGAGAGCAATCAGGGTTCGCAGAACTGTGGAAGAACTGAGAGGTCCCAGGCTGCCTTTTCCAGCCTTGGGAAATCCCTTCATTTGCCCTGGCCATTCATCCTGCCACTGAAGAGTCACAGGGGCTACTTAGATGCCACTGCAGGGTGCAGGACAAGCAACCAAATGACCTAAAATGCTGTTGAGAGCTCCTTGGCACCCAATCCAGCAGGAGCGAGGCCATTGAACAAGGTAATAACATTTAAACTGCTGTTTGCCAGGTCTCATTTGGTCTGAAACTAGCTTTTAAGTAGGGAAAACCAAGAGGTATATCCTGGCAGAGGGGCTGATGACCTGCCTGGGGAAGGCTGAGATGCAGCTAGAAACAGGTACATAAACCCAAATTAAAATTTACATGCTGGATATATAAGCAACATAAAGGGCTTTCTGAGGCTTGTTATAAGAGCAGAGAAACATGGGAAAGTGATGAGGCAATGTGATGTCAAAGAAATGTTCTAACATCTCAGATAGTTGTGCACTTCTTTCTAGAGGAAGCTGTGAAGGAAACTGTAGGAAGAACAGCAAGAAGTAATGTGAAATGGAGCCTAGAAGATCAGGAAGGATAACACAGAATAAATCCACAAAAATGGAGCAAGATAGTAAAATAGCCGTAATTTTTGGTCCTGATCCTGGAAGGTGTAAAGGCTGGCAGATTTTCCTGGGATTCCTGCAAGACAAAGATGTGGGCTATCAGGGCTCCCCCATGCTAGCCTCTGGTTAAGAGCTTGCACCATGCTTCCTCAGCCAAAGTGGTCTTCTGGGGGCGGAGCTGTTCCCACTCATGCCTGGTGCAAGTCTTGGACACTGAAGACCCAGCCCAGCCGTGTCACTGTCACGTCCATTCACATCCTTATGTTCTTACATACTGTTCAGGACGCAAGTAACTTGGTACATATTTCTGGAGATGCACCATTGCTGCATGCTTTGTATGTTGTATATCCTGTGTATTTACAACACTGGAAACATACTAAAAAACAAAGAAGATCCAGTTCATTGTTAATCTAAAGCATTGGAAATATCCAGGTTAATATATTCATGTGCATGTATTTCCCAAAATAAATCTGTGATGAAGAGAAAACACCCAGGAATCTGGGGTTCTGTCCTGGCTTTGCCATTGGTCTCTAGTGACCACCAGGGCATCATCTGCTGGCTCTTCCTCTTGGCTGCTGTGCATTGCAGGGGCCGAGCCAGCCCGGCGCTCAGACTCCTCTCAGCCCCCGAAGTCCAGTGCTACACTGCAGAAATCTGCATTGGCTTGAGCCAGGAAAAAACAGACATGAGCAATCCCTCAGCTGAGCGGTCCCAGGTATGGGACAAGCTTGTGCCGAGAACGTGATGAGCACACACACAAATGCTGTCCACCGCTTTGTACAGGTGAGAGAGCCATTGCTGTAATCGAGTTCACAGCAGAATGAGGCTGCCAGCACAAGAGGTGAGAGGTTCTGCTGGCCAACCTTACCCAAGAGGCTGAATGGGTGCTGAAACTGTTCTACCCCACGTCGCAAGTCCTGCCGGCTTCAGGCTGAAATGTGTTAGAAGAGCGTGGAGGAACTTGCTTCCTCTGTGGCCCTGCTGCACATAGCTCTGCAAAAGCCTCTGCCTCTCCAGCTCTCAGGCTGGGGCTTTTCGCTAAGAATCAAAGGAGGGAGGGGAGGAGAAAATGTGCGTGATTCTTGGTATCATCACAGCACTTGCTGGAAACGAGACCCTTGGAGGCCGTGGCAGCAGCCTGTATTTTCTCAAATTAGGGCAGTGGTTTAATGCATCAGGGCCTTTCTGATGGACTGTGCCAATTTGTGGCGTGGAACCATTATGGTGGAAATGATGGGAAGGATACAACATTGCAGAGACAATGCTCCAGGTGTCTGTGTAGCCTGGAGCAATTATTATGTGGCCCCTTGACATGGTACCTCCAAACAGCTTCATTGTGCCAGGATTTGCATGTTATTAACCTGCTCAGTGTTACTACGTCAGATGGAGCAGAAAACAAAAGGAAAATAACAGCCCCATTTGAGCTTGGGCACAGTAGAGTATTTTTCAACCCTGGCAACATTTTCATTTCAAGCAAAGAAGAACAGTTGCTTTTGCATTAAGTAGAGAAACCCTGAAGATGAATGTGCAGCATGAATAAAAACAGTAAAACCTTGGTAGCTCTGCACTTCAGAGAAAAAACACTTGGGCCATTTGGAATAAGAATGGTTTGCTCCCATCTTAAAAATTTGTCTGACAAATTTCAGGGAGAAGAGCTTTTTCTCCCCCCCCCCCAACTCTAACCCTGTGACATACTGCAAAAAAATGCGTGCACACGAGCCGTTGTCACCGGGAATGTACCAGCCTTCCATTAACATTGCTCTCCGTAGGACGGCGGTTGGCAGGAGTGCGCATTTTAAAATCCAAAGGCTCATGTCTAGTGCTCCAGCCCTTATTCCCCTGGGTTTTTTCAAGCCACTTGAGCCACTTGTCTGGAGCCTGCTTGCTTTGATCTCCTCCTGCATCGAACGTGTCTGGAGAGAGCTCTGCGAGGGGAAAGCATGAATCGAATCGTACGCTCCCATCTCGAGTCTTGCCCGTCGCAAAGCCATACCAGGAAATCGAGGAAATGCTTCAGGTTTAAGCTCTCTACCCTTAGCCAGAAATTAAAACCCCTTCATTAATCCAATCTTAAATCTCAACTAGCTGCTGCTTAAAGTGGTAATAAATATTTCATACCGATTGTGTTGCGTTCCTTGCTGTGTTTATTAAATGGAGTTTCTCATAATTCCAGTTATTCATTTTAATAGGTCAGGACTTGGCTGTGATTTAAACAGACCACTGAGGAAACAGCCGTGGTTAAACATTGTAACAATATGGATTATTAATTTAATTGGCCAGCTATTACTTGTTTTGACTCTGTGCTAACACATTTAGCTCAGTCTCTTGTGGCCTATAAACCACAAAGGTCATGACTTCAACATTCAGAAGAATGGGAAAAAGAGAATCAGGGCTGAGATTATGAGGAAAAATAGAGAAACAGTGTGGGGAAGACAGAGTGGGGAAGACTAAGGGCTTGCTGGAGGCAGTGCAGGGCAAAAGGGGATTTATTTAGTAGCTCAGCGATAGAACATCCTCTAAACCACCAGCCAAACTAGCGGTTTCTTTCAGTCCACATCCCTCCGAGGTGATTTCAGACTGATTTTTTACCTGTGGGTATAATGATGGTTACCCCACATGCTTAATGACACCTTTATTTTATTTCTGATTTTTTCTAATATCATCAAAAGTATGTCAAGCAAACAGCTCACAGGTGCATAATTAGCAATACTATTTACAAGTGTGTGAAAAAGACAGCCAAGCACCCCCCCCCCCAAACGGTTTTACTGCACCTTTATTGAAAACCATCTCAGGATGCTAGTTAGGTACAGGGGGGTGAAAAAGCACACTCCAAAGAGCACGCTAGCAAAAAGGGGTAGTCAGGAAAATAATGTGGGTTTTATCTCCAGTGCGCAAGAAATGCAGTGCATTTTATATCACAGACCACTCCCTTTGAAAGGGGTCAAATCTTTCCATTGATTTTTTTATGCAGAACTTTCATTTACTCCTAATAGGTGTCCTGAGCATTGAATAGCAGCAGGATACGACCCATATTTGTCTTGGCAACTGCATGCACAAATCTGGCGGTGGGCAGTATTTCCATATTCGTGCCTGTGCCACGTGTGTTCAGCATTCAACTTACGCAGGTGCAGAGACCCTACCCTACCATGAAGGAAACTCTATGAGTACAAAGGATAGACAGATGTATTTGGCAGCCAACAAACAGGTATGAGTCCTGTTTTCGTTGGTTCTCATCTGTCGTGTGCCTCGCAAACTGTAGCTGTTCCTGCAACACACTGCACAGGCCAGTAAGTCGAAAGGACACAGCCCAGACCTTTCTCTGCAACTGCAGGCTCCAAACCATGCAGCTAACATGGGAAATGTAGCATGCATGAATCTAGCATACATAATCAGCAGTAACAGCTGCCCAGACAAGTTGGTGGGATTCCAGTGCTGTAAGACTTCTTCTGTCCTCTCCCCCTTATCCTCCCTCCCAGAGCACAACCACATTTTCCAGGACACAGGGACACTGGGATAAGAGACACAGGGAAGTAAAAGGCAAAGGTTTTCTTCAGGCTTGGAAACTTATTCATGGTGTAGCAAAGAGCTGGGAGGAGAAAAATTCTCTGCAGCTCTCTGGGATTTCTTTCCAGGTTTTTCTCCGAGCAACTCCTACTCCCTCTGTACAGAAGACCTGGTGTCTAGATACAAAACCCCACTTTGTCCAGCTGAAAACACCAGCATTAATGTCCTGTAATGCAGCTATTCCTTATCACCAAGTCAGGATATATACTCTTTGTAATTATGTGTTACTATAATACTATATATATTTTAATGTGTTAGTAGGGAAATTTTTACTCTAGCAATACAGACCAAAGGCTGGGACCACACTGCATCCTGCCTCTTGCAGAAGCCCTTTAAAAGCATCTGAGAGCTGCTCGTCCCATGTAGCCAGGCTGTGCGCTCCCTGGATTCCCCTGCTGCCGGAGTTTATCTCCTCCACTCCGCCTGCCTCCACGTGGCAGGCAGCAAACCCCAGCCCCTGGCACACAGCTCCTCACCCGCGGAGCCATCCTGACGCTGCTGCAGGTGCCTCACTCTGGGGATGTATCTCTAAGTGTGGCTGACAAACACGGCTTTCTTTTGTGGTGCCTAGCACCAGCAGCCCCTAAGGACGAGATCCCCTTCCCTTCTTCTCCCCCACCCCCAGCCCTTGTACACAATACAGTATTTGTCATGGATTTGTTTTCCAGTACATGAAGAGCACAAAAATGCGTGCTCTTTTATGATAAGGTAAGCAGAGTGACCCTGTAACATTCCACATCTGAACTCAGAACGGCATCTGCCTCACAGCTGTCCTTGTAGCAAGCGTTTCAAAAACACAGACAGCAAAAAACAGCGGCAATATCTCATCGCCGATGTAGCTGCTTACAGCACAGTCCTCACCGTCTTCCAAATATCCGTGTTTGAGAGGTGACCTACAGCTGTAAAATTTGGATGTGCTTTCCAACACCACCCCTTAATTTCAGAGATGTTCCAGTATGAGGTTTGCACAAAGCTTTTGCAGAGTTGCAAGCCAATTGCAAAATTTGTGGCTGGAGCTAGGTTCAGATTCTGAACACCCTGACTCGAAAAGATTTCCAAGAGCTTTGGCTTGGTTGCAATATTCATGTTCCCTTTCACTTGTGTTCATTGACTTATCCACTAGGAGTCATGGACTAGAAGCCCACAGTGAAAGGCTGTGTGCAAACAGAGAATAACAATAAAGAAAGAGTTTACAGTCTAGAGTCAAGAGATAGCTACAAAGAAATATGGAGATCCAGGGAAAGAGTTAAACTGTCAGCATGATGGGCAGTGGCCTGACTGCAGTTGAGCTTTCAGTGGTTGTCTTGTCAAAGGGGAGCTGTAAGGGAGGTTTTGAAGGAGAGAAACTCAGCACTTTGCAATGTGCGTGAAGAACTCTTTCAAGAGCTGCGGTTATCTGACATGAAAGTACCACTACGGACATGCACATCTTGGCCCAAGTGGAAAGAGAGGTGTGGTTTAGGAAATAAACAACAGGAAATGGGTGGAGAGGGGAGAAACCTTGAAGGGTGCTGAAGGCAGAGGTAAGATGGTTCTACTTGCTATGTTAGATAGGGAGAGGTAGAGGAGGAAGGCGAAAAGAAAGGTGCTGAGACCCATTTGATGAACAATGAGCACCACTCAGGATAGGTATCAGAGGAGATGGAGTGGGTTAGGCTAGAGAAACAAACTATGCAATCAGATGAAAAGAGGTTGGAAAAGCAAATTAGTTGGGAGAAGAATATCACAGAAATGTTAAGCAGGAAGTGTCAAGAAAGACAACAAGGAAGCAGGATATTAAGAGGATACGAAGTCCAACTTGTGCTGAGCATTGGATACCATGAACAAGTGTCATAGAGACACGACGAGTTTTTAATTTGGGTAGAAGGAAACAAATCACAGTAGAGAGGGATCAGGGAGTCAACAATGGTAGCTGAAATCAAACACAGGCGAAATTTCCCAAGAACCAGATACAGAAGTAGGAGAGAGAGGAAACAGCCTAGGCCTACAGGAAGCTGAGGGATCGCAGGATCCCTAGGCCTAGGCCTACAGGAAGCTGGTTATCTGCGTTGAAGGCGCTTGACAGATCAAAGAGTTTGAAGGTGGAATAAGAGATTATGTCACTAGGGACACTGGTGGAAGATATTTAGGCTGATAGTTACAGTTGGAGTCTAAACCAGAAAACATGATTTCCTTTGCAAGAGAAAATGGATAAAAACAAAACGAGTTTTCAATGGGAGTTACGGATGGCAGTTGTCGGGGTGTCTTCATGCAATATAGTTGTTCAGGTTGTGAAAAGCAGAGCTGAACCTGGAGAGAATGGATTTGTCATGGAGAACATCAGCCTGATCACAAGATTTTCACCGGAGAAAGTCTGAAGCATGAGAGCAGGTCAAAGGATCCTAGGACGATTCAGAGCAGGAGCCCGGCAATGACCATAGAGCAAGAGAGGAGGGTTCGTGGTCATGATGAATGAGAGTGGAGCATGAAGAGATCCAAGAGCTGTCTAGAAGGGACTGAAGAGATCTATCAGAGAGAGAAATCTGAGAGCTAGCAGGAAATTATCCCCTGGGTGGATGGCCGACCCAGATTTTGGTGAGCTGGAATGTGACCTGAGTGCAAGGGGACATACACTCCATGGTCGGACAAGTCACCAGCAAGGTCGGACAAGTCACTGGAAGCAAGGGCAGGGAGTGGGACAAGGCAGTGAAGATTGGTACAGGAGGAAGCCTGTACGTACTGCAGAGCAATTTGAGGCAGACGAGCAGAAGGATGATAGGCACAGTGCTAGTCAGAAAAGGAGGAAGGTTGGAAGCTGAGGGGTTGGGCTGGTCTTTCTATAATAACTTATAGTTCAGTTTCCCTCTGTAGTCCTCCATGCAAGCTACTTGTTACTCAACAGTCCTGCCCTACCTTGTGAGCCAGGTCTGGGGTTTACTGACAGGTGTCATAGGAATTAAGTCACAGGCTCCTCTTAGCTTTCTGACTCTGTACAAAAGGTCTTCCAAATAATAAGTTGGCTGCAGAGACCCAGAAGAACATCTAATGGAAAGCGCTTTGTTTTATTTCTAAGATTTCTCCATCCACAAAATGTTGACAAAAATTGCCATTTTCACCTTTATAAACTTTTTAAAAAGAGGAAGGACTGTTATCTCATCAGGTGAAAGACCTGTTGAGGGATACAAAAAGGTTTATTGTTACCCAAGTCCAAGAACTCTTCCTGGACATTTATAGGAGACTTCAGATGGATGCTCCAAGCACGGCAGTATGAGCTAGTACAGCTGAGCTCACGAGAGGAAGAACTGAGGGTTTTACTGGCTCATGTCTCCCCTGTTGTGACACACTTGGAACCCACGCAGTAAATTCCTTCAGGGTGAGAATGGTCCCCTTCCGATTTGGAAGATAGGTGAGGACAGGAAAAACTTTACAGACCCAGTAAAGAGCAGGTGCTGGCACTTTACTTGTGCTAGCAAGAATGACGTAATACTTAAATAAAAATAATTAGGTTGTTGGACACAAGCCTTCATATAAAGAACAACATAGAAAACACATGTTTTTGCATGTTTCCAATGCAAAACCCACCTGTACTCAATCTGTTTCGTGAATGTTCACGTGACTGTGAAGTTTAAATGAGCAGAGCAGCCAGCACACGGTGATCAGCGAGTACCAGATCACTGCGGGTGAGCAGCAAGTCTTACACTGAAAGTTCGTCACGTGCCCTGCAATGGGCCAGAAGAACATACAGAGGAAATGCCTCATTTTGTGCTTCTTCAGGAGAAGGAATGAACCTATTGTCTAGTCTTCTGGGCAGCAAGTACCCAGTTCTGAGCCCAGTAAAGCTAGTGGGAATCAGACCCCAAGATCCTGTTGACATTCTGCAAATTCTGTGGTTTCTCTTTTGTCAGGATGCACACTACTTTTGTGAGGCAAGAGAGGAAGGGAAGGGAAGAAATATTCAGTCTTCTCTCCAAAATCATTTATGGAAGCATTTATGGTTTCATCCTCTGTGTATAAACTTGCGTGCGTGGTCTTGGGGAGGCTGGATCATTGGCTGCTGCCTAATAGTTTACTAAACTGAGAATAATCTTTTGTTTCTCATGATAACTTGTATTTTGAAAATGGAATTCAACAAAGCTGGCTTTCTTTTTAAAGAAAACAATTGTTCATTTGAGAATATGACACTGACAAAATATTTTACAACATAAGGACATTTAAAAGAATGCATTTTCCAAACTGTACAGCACTTGACCATACCTCTCAGCAGACAGAGGAATAGACATTAACTCCAGCTTAAAGAGAGACCTAATCATATTATATCTGTTGGCAGTATATATCCTGAGTAACACCAGGGCTTTGTACATTTACAAACACTATAAAATTAGTTAAAATTGAGATTAAAAAGAAGTCAAGCCTGTAGAACATACTATGGAACAAAGCAGGGAGCTGGGCTATAATGCCCCAATGGTTTGCCTCAGAAATTAGGAGCAACAGTGGATGGATCACTACTTGGTTTTCGTTCTTACTTGCATCTGATTTGCCCCACTAAACATTTCTGAAAATGTTCTGACCTCTTTCCACATGGTAGTCATATTTGAAACACCCACATATATACAACCTGTAGTTTTGGAAGACATTTGACTATAATACTAAATTATTCTGCCTAAATAATTCAAATCAAGCTGAGTGGCCTTGAAAAAAAAAAAACCAAACCACAAACAAACAAACAAAAAACAACCAGACAACCAACCAACCAATAAAATAAAATAAAATAAAATAAAATAAAATAAAATAAAACAGTCAGTGTTTGCAAATTCCAGTCAGTAGTTTTCATCATCTACATAAAGAGAGGTGTTTGCAGCAGGTGAGATCTTTCTTGTACCCTCTATTCTACCAGCTCCAAGAGGTAAATATGAACTCCCTCTAAATAAGGTCTGAAAACCCAAATATCTTTCCCCTCCTACAGCCATTACTCAGGTTAAAATACCTGTATTTTCTAAATACCCAGGTACCTTTGCAGCTCCTAAGCTATCTTTTTTTGAGTCCCCAACTTGCCTCACAAGATCAGGATGTTTGGGTTTGCAGATTCTTTTATCCCTTAATATTCATGTCTGTAGAAAAGAGTGACAGGTTTGGGAAAAGACCCAGAGAATTATTCCAGACTCTTCAAATCAGATTTCATTTCTTTTCTTGATAGTCAGCACCTGACTGTAATTCATTTTGAAAAGTTTAAACAGAACCTTCTATTTTTTTTTGCTGACTTTGGAGCAAGGGCATTTGTCTATCCCTCATTAATCTTGATGTCACTTACAAGATGGTCTAAAGAAACATCATACCATTTCCTTTTGGAATACATTTCCTAAGTAGAGGTCCAATGCTGCAATCCTTTTCCATAACCATTTCCATTAAGGTTTTGCTAATGACCTTACAACACTCAGAACAAAGATTATTAAACTAGTACAGGTGCTAGTTAGGTGAAGAGAAGATGAAAAGAGGCACTAAAACAGAAGGCTTCTCCATTGACCCCCCTGGTACAGAGCTTAAGGCATCAGCTTTCAGTGGGCTTGACTTAACAGGAGCGGAATGAGTTTAATGCAGAGTGTTTTCCAAAACCTCAACTGAATATTTGCTGGTGTTGCGTGGCACCATCAGATGAATGCTTCTTAGAACATTTTAAAACCTATTGATCCCTTTGGCTGTCCTGTAGCTACCAGCTATGTGCTTGCTAATATTGGTGGCTGTTTACCTAGTCGCTATTCCAGGAGGACAGAAATGCACTCAATCTGAGGACTAACTTCCTGCCAAAGAGTAAGAACTTATCAATATATTCCAAGAGTTGTTCAAGTCCCATTTTTTTCCTCCTTAGGCTCACATAATATTTTCTCCATCCCCTTTGCCCCCGAAAGTTTAAAGCAACTAGATATGAAGGACAAGCTTATACCTTTTTAGGAAACATTTCTCCCCTTGATAACAAAGTAGAGTTATTTACTATGTAGGAATTTCCCTTCCTGTGACCCACATTTGGTAATCACAACAAGAAACCAGAAGCAAAGAATCCTGAAATCAAGCATTGGCAATTCCATAAGAAAAGGACTGAAGAAAGAAGAACACCATGAAAATATGAGTTTATGGGAGAAAAAACAAACTGTAGAGTAATGGCTATGGTTATCTCTAGGGAAACCTATGTAATATTACAGCACTGGATAAGGGCAATGTTATTTTAATTCTCCAAAGCCAGACAAAACATATGAAAAACAGAACTGGGTGCACAGTTACTCCCAAACGTAGTTTTATGAAGTTCTTCCAGACGGTACTTCACTGCAGTAAGAGGTGGGTTTGGTACTCCATCTTACAAAGTCTGTCTAAGCACATACCTTCACTCCTCCTTCCACAACATCACTGAGGTTGCCTGGTTTTGGATAACCACACTCTCTCACTGGCACAGGGACATGCGAAGCAACAGGACACACACAGGAACGTTTCCTATCTGTTATGCAGCATTGTGCTGGAATGTGGCGTGGGATGTCACTGTAACGTGTGGTGTCCTCTGAAAGAAAAAAACACCCAAGCGACACATCAGTCAAGGACACTGAAAAGTGAAGGAACTGGCTATTACCATACTTCTACAGTATGAGAACTATTTAATATATGAACTGCAGTGGACATTATTTCCCTCAGCTGGAAGGTAAGATAACTCAGCTTATCCAAATAGTGCTGGGAGTAAAGGAGGTAAGAAGAAAAAAAGGAGTTACTACTAAAGGCTTCTGAGTTTTATTGCTGAAACACTGGGGGATTTTTGGCAAGTTAATACTGCCCCTGTTTTCAAAAGGGCCTTTAATTTGAGGCATCCATCTTTCTGGGTGTCCACCTGCAGAAGCTAGCAGGCTAGTTTACCAAGTGTCAGTCTGAGTTGCTGGGATGGGCAGGTGGTACCAGGGAATCAATGTCAGGCCTTCTAGGAAACATAACATCAGTAGAAAACGTTGACCTCCACTGCTCTATGCTGAATCCTTCTGCAATGATACTGAATGGCAAAGCCTCACGTAATTATACTGCTGCTAGTAAAGTGCAGCGGATGGAACATGCTACATCAGCGCTCATTGCTTTTATTACTGAGGGGGAAAAAAGTCTCCAAGGGAAGGAGTGAATGAAATCCTGAGTGCTGTGTTACTCTGGTTAACTTCTGGGAATCTAATTATTTGAGAAGAGGTGCACTTAGCAAATCATTATATGCGGGTGTGAAATACTGCTGAAGAATCCCCCCCCTCCCCTCCTCATGTACCTTACCCTTAGAAGAAGAAGGCAGGTAAGGGTACATTTAACATTCAGTCTCTTTTATACTACTAAGTGAAATCAGAACAAAATATGGTAATTAATCCATTGTGCATTCAATGATTCAGGCTTGAGCAGCAGATGGGAAAAGTTGTGGATCATAACCCCATGCAATATTTGACAGAATATCAGTCAAATATAGTTCACACATCTTCATGTTTCTGTCAGTCCCTCTTATCTAAAGTTAATTTAAAGTGACAAGAACTACATTAGCACTTTTCAAAGGGTAATGCAAACTTTAGAGTATTCGCCTCAAATCAATACCCACTCAGACTCCTAAATGGTCAAACTGGCAAGTTCCTGAAGGTGATTTCACTTTGCTTTTATGCTAAATTTGTCAACTGTTGCTGGGGGTTAAGCATTAGCCTTTTAATAAATTGATTCAGAAGTGCCAAAGAGAAGGTGGTACCTGTTTGTTCTGCACGTCCCTCTCATGAGCACATTTGCATGCACACACAAAAGCTTTCTCAGAACCGGAGTCAAGGAAACGCTGGCAAATTTATTTGTGCAAGATACTATAGTTTGGATCTTAGCCTGTAGGTTATTTTTGAACAATTCTTTATATGAGTACTTAGTATGTACTTAGTACTTAGATGCCCTGCTTGGGAGCGTGGCACCTACTTTTATTTCACCACTGCATTAAAAAAGCCTCCAAACGAATGACCTCGCGCAGGTTCCCACAGAAAGTCAGGTTCTGCTGTCCCAGTGCAGTGCAGCATCCTGTTGCTCTCCCCAAAAGCAGATCACTTTACTGAAATGGAGATTCCTTTCCTTTTTTTTTAATCAATATAGCTTACATGAGTACACACACGTGCAGATTTGTGAATGTATTTTTGTGCCTTACTTGGGTGTGGGCCCTCAGCAAAGTCCAAATATCCTGATCTAATTCTATTGCTGTGCTGGTCGCTTGTGCTTCTGCTCCTTGCGTTACATTACCAAATAAGAGATCACACCCTGCAGGACTCCGCAGAGCTCATCTCTAGGGAAGGCAAGAGCACTTCTTGGCATTCGGGTTGTGCACAATCCCAGTATCCTCCCCTTCCCCCCCACCCCTGTTACAAATGATTTAGGGCAGGCTGTGAATGAGAAACATAAGGTAAACGTTATTTAGGCTCGATTGCCTTCTGTCCATGAAGTGTAACTTGGCCTTGCCTCTGGAGAGATGCCCAGCTCAGCCCTTCTGGACACACAGTCGCTGTCTGGGATATGTATGTGTCTTCTGGAGAAGGTACAAAAGGAGGAGGATTGCACTGACCCAGTGCTCCAGCTTCTGGAGTTTGCTGGGCTGAGTCAGGCTGTTTGTAAGGAGGCTCAGAGCCCACCGGCAGCGGGTGGGGTGGGGTGGGGTGGGGTGGGGTGAGGGGTGATAACATTAAGTCCCTTCTCATTCTCCTCCTTTCTTTTCCATGAAACAAAACCTAAGACAATCACTTCCCTGACAAACTAGACTCCACCCCACCTCAAATCTCTTGCAAAGGTTGTGCTCCAAGCAGGGTGACGAGGCAGGAGAGCAGGCTAGCTCTGGCTGTTCATCGTGTGTGGAAGGGACTTCGACACCATAAGAAGATCAAATATAAACTTGTGCCTGGGAGAAAATGCAGCAGGAAAAATAGCTAATAAATGCTCCCAAAAGAAGAAAGCTAAAACAGGCCAGACTCATTTTTTTCATGTGTTTTTTCCTATTTCGAACTTGCATTAACTAAGCCAAGCCATAGCAAGACGCATCAGCTCTCAGGCCCCTACCTGATACACATACTCCTGATTGTCCCCATGCTTTCTGCCGGCTCTGTTCACTTCCTGCTGCAACCTGAAGTTCTTCTTCCTGGGGAAGAGCAGCAGCCACTGCCAGCCCAGCTGGAACATATCTATTATAGAAGCATGGAATCATTAAGGCTGGAAAAGCCCTCCAAGATCATCTGGTCCAACTGTCCCCCTACCACCACTACCCACTAAACCACGTCCCTAAGCACCACATCCAACCGCCAGGGACGGTGACTCCACCACCTTGTTCGACAACCCGCTGCAATGCCTAACCAGATGTATCTCCCCTCTCCCCTGCCTCTGCTGCCCAGCGACTTACACGAGTGCCACATACACCTGCACGTCCCAGCCCTTTCCTTTCCCCCAGGCCTGGATATGGCCACACAGCCCTGTGCACTGGCTCCAGAGAAGATGCAGAGCAGACAATCTGACAAGACATCAGCCCCGGCAAGTCCACCAGCTCTTCACACTTAAGCACTCGTCAGAGGGAGGATGCTGGGCACACGCAGAGCACCCCTACCGGGTGAGGAGTGCCCCTCACCTCAGCGTGCTTCTGCATAGGACATTTCCTGTGTCCTCCATGCAGGCTGTGGGTGATAACTTGTTGAGCAGCTCAACCAGCAGGACTCAGTTTACTCATTCAGGGTGACATGAATCCCTGCCGAAAATCCAGTGCCACCAGCAGCTTCCTGAAGGGCTGAACTGGGTCCTCGTGGTGACTCAGGCTGTAAAGATAAGGACGATGCTTTATTGTGGTGACTTTCAAGTGCTGTAATTTAACCACTAGAATAAAGCAAATTTTTTCCTCCGTCCTGACAAAAAGGCCTGGCTGGTAAAAGGGTTCTTCTCTTTCAGAGCCCTGACCTATGAGAGCTTTTATGTTCACATGAGGAGATTGCATGCCAGCTGTTCCCACCCTATGCAACCAGAGAACCTTGGGTTTTTGTGTGTCCAGTCACATACACTGAGGTGACATCATATAGTCCTTCTTTTCAGCATGACATGATTTTTATGCAAATGCCTATACAAGAAAGAAAGAAAGAAAGAAAGAAAGAAAGAAAAAAGAAAGAAAGAAGATCCTGAACCTGACATCTTCCCTGACCCTTCTGCTTGTCCTCCCCCATATCTCCTCAGTGCCCATAATGCCAGCCAGGGCTCAGCTAGGCAGAGGAGGCAATGAACACCTGAAGGCAGGCCATGGCACATGTTCTTCGGATACCACTTGCCTTTGGAATAGAGCGGCTCCATCCGAGGGGTGCAGAATGGAGGAGGAGCAGGGCCCTCGAGCTCTTCCTGCCCTTGGTGGGGCTGCTGGTTGAAATGCAGATGTCCCAACCAGGTTTATGCTGTTTTTACCCAGATGTGCTGCGGCGGAGGCCATGCGCTCCTCTGGGCTGGCCAGTGGCTGTCTGCCACTCTCAGGCTTTGACAAAATTGTCGTGTGCAGCAGCTGCTCCCCGAGGGACGGGGGGGATGGCTAGGAATAAAAGGAATCTGCTGAAGGAATTTATGAGCCAGCCCACTAGGACTTTGGGAAAGCCCAGAAAAAACACTTGATGATCCTGCTGCCGAGCTCCCTCACTCCAGGCTGGCCAGCAGGGCTCTTCACCACGCTGGGTGCCCCAGCACCCCGTGCTGCTCAGAGCTGTGCCCCACTTGTGGCTAAACTGGCAAGTCTGGAAAGGACTGAATTGGTACTTGGTACTGGAGGCAGCAGGGAGGCTTCTCTTCTGCCTCTTCTACCCCAGGCCCCGTGATGAAGCTACATCCAACACTGGCAATCCCAGACAGCGAGAGTTATAAATCATTCTCCTCCTTTCCATCTCTCCCCAACAGGCAAGGACTTAGTGAGGGACACATTAGGAATTAGGAGCACATCCCAGCTTGGTGTTAAACACTGCTTTTCCTTTCATTCAGGAACTTGAGTTACTTTACTATGCTATTATTCACATCATTCACTGTAGTTCTGATGTGAATGTGTAGTTCAGATCTGTAAAGCAAGAGCAAAATTATTTTTTCCCCTCTGTAGCTTGACAGAGTTATGTATTTTTCGCAAGACACTGCCTCCTTTTGAGATATGCATTGAAAGCAGCTGTACAAAATGTTACTGAAAACAGTGCTAGCATTTTTCTCTAGTCCTCTCTTGCCTAAGACACATGAAATCAGTGAAAATTGGTCTTCTCCCTGCCCTACATTTTCTGTGTGATTTTTCAAACTTTGAAAGCCTGCTGAGGAAAAGACGCCATGAGAGGAAAGCACACCACCCTGGGAAGACGGGCATTGCCAGCAGGGCTGGCAGCAGAGCTGCGGAGCTGTCCGAGTCATCACCCCCCAGCAGGAGAGCCATGAGCTCCTCCAGCCTCTGGGGCTGCCCGGGGAGGGAGCTGGCATGCTCCGTCCTCCCGAAGAGAGCACGGCAGCAATTAATTGCATAGTAATGCAAGGATGCAATTAGAGTCCGGCCAAACACAACTTACCCCCTCTCCGGGCCTCTGAATCTGGAACGTTTTCACCCAGACATGCTGGTGAGAGTTGACCGTGGGCGTCTGACACTCTTGTCAGCACCACCGCGCTGCCATCCCCTCACCCCATGGGGAGAGGAGGTGGGCGG
Organism: Anser anser; assembly: GCF_964211835.1. Lineage (NCBI taxonomy): Eukaryota > Metazoa > Chordata > Aves > Anseriformes > Anatidae > Anser > Anser anser. The sequence continues at coordinate 32,116,898 of NC_139727.1, read as the reverse complement.
CGATGCTCTGCTTAGGCACTTGGATGTCTTCCCACTGTTTTGCCAATGCACTTGTTCAGGTCTGTTTTTCTGACAGCATTTCACCCTAGCAATCTTGATCTTTTTTCCAGGTGGTCGGTCTTTCAACCAGTGCAGCTCCTTGAGCTTATCCTTCAACCTGCTATATTTCAATTATGCTGCTCATAAAGAATTCAGACTACTTACATATAATTTACTTGTTTATTCTCCCGTATATTTTCCCTGTGCTCCCTCTTCATTTATCCTTAAGCAGTGAACTACCCAGACCAGGGCAGTCCTCTGTGGTTGTTTGGAAAAGAGCTGAGCACATAAAATCTTATGATTCTGGGTCCATCATCTCCCCTTCCCCCTTCCTCACCACAAATGGACTCTATTACTAATCATAACTCACAGCCAACATCTCTTTGGTTATAGAGAGGAAGAGATTTTCAGCCTCAGGCAAAAGACATCCAGTCTGATCATGAGAGATGCTGAAAGCTACGGGGGTTGCTGGCTCATAGTATCACTAAGGATATAGTCCTTGGGGAATAACTTCCCTGCTCATCTAAGTTTTCTTTCATCCAAAATTCAAGCATGCCCTGTCCTGGTTATCTGGATAAAATAATCTGTAAAATTAATGAATGATTTGGGGTACTTCAGGTGTGGGTTTTTTTGGGGGTGGGGGTGTGTGCTGAGCTCAAAGCACCATGGAAGGAAGCTGATTTCCAGAGATGGCCAAGCAACTACTTTCTGAAAATGAAATCTGTTTACGTATCCCAAGCTGAGCACCCTGAAGTGCAGGAATCAGCAATCACAGGCCACTTTTGAAAAATTTCATGAAACACCTCAGAACAAAAAAATGATACGAATAATTTAAAGCTTCCATCAGATAAGGAATTTGGTTCCACCTTCTCCACTTGTATTTTGGTGTCTTGCAGCATTTAAAGATATTTAACATAGACAATAAACTTGTAGGATGGAAAGGTTTACTGTGGCCAGTGTGTGAAGTAGAGGTCTGCTACCTGCACGCTATCCTGCCCACATTCCCTTTGAAGCCCATGGAGGAAGCTCTCCCAGCACTCTGACTGTGTCTGTGTACTATTTACAGCTATATTTATATTCTCTTAATTATTTTGTATCACATACAGTTTTAAAAACCTTTCTTTTAGTAACAAAGCCTCCCAGCTCACTTTTGTCTTTGTTTTAAAAATAAACAACTTAAAAGAAGGCAAGATCAGAGGATTAAATAAATTAATGAGAAAGATACTTAAAAGACTTTCAAAGTCTCCTTCTTGCAACACTAATATGTAGTCTTTTTTTTTTTTAAAAAAAAAGTAATCATGAGTTCACAACTCAAATTAGCACCACCATGTATATTAAGAGAGGTCTAGCTCAGGAGTTATGAAATTTGGACCCATCGCAGTAAAAGAGAAAAATCACATTTGGTTTCATTTTCTTTTTCCTTTCACTGCATTTTCGCTTCTATAAGTAGGAAATATCAAAAATAGATATCATTTCTATTTCATATTCAGTGTGGCATGCATGCTTTGGGTTACTCAAAGCGAGGAAAGTTGAGCATCTTTATGCAACAGGTGTAGCAAAGCTGCTTCAGCTTCACTCGGGGCGCAACGTGCAGCTTGGCTGCCAGGAAAGGCATGAAGGGCTCGGTCTCCGAAGCAGCTGGCGCACACCTGAGTTTGGCTCTGCAGGCACAGAAGGACAGGGAGATGAGGATGGGGTGGTCGAGTTAGTAAGAAACAGCAAACACAGGCAGACACAACTGAAGCCAAGCATTGAAAGGGTGAACCATAAAGGCTACGGACAGATGTCTTAGCCAGGAGGCACAGAAAAGCACGAATGCAAGAAGCAATTAGGAGTATTTGTCATTAGGAACATTAGGAAAAAGAACACCTTTGACATCCCAACCTTAGGCAGCTTGTTGGACATGCAGTTTTCTGTCACTCAATGCTGAGGTGCAAGAGGCACCATTTTACAAACCAACTCTCCCACTTCGCTCCCTCAAGGCCCCACTTAACTTGCTGGAGGACACAGCAGCTCTGCACTCTGCAGTGCAGCTGCTGGGCTTGTTTCCTCTCCTTCAAGCTTATTTTCCACTGGGTGGAAGAATTCCTGGTTCACACCGCAGAGAGGAGAGGATCTGAGCACAAAGCACGTGCGCTCCAACGGCGTGAAGGAAGTACTACAAATGTCACAATCAGGGGTGAGCTGCTGAGCATGTTAATACAGTCCGTCCTGCACTCCTGAAAATCAGTGCTAAAAGCCTCTATTCTCCAGGCTGGTGTCTTAATGAAGTTTGGAGCGATGCCCCTATTTTGGCTGACTGGAACATCCGAGGCCATAGGAGATGCTCTCACCTTCCAAAGACCCCTGAACAAGGAGCCCCAGAAAGTGAAGAGACCAATTTTAGCATCAGAGACCAATCTTACTAGCATCTAGAAATTCAATCATCTCAAATTTGTGAGGAGGGCTTAGTCTTGGTTAAATATATGTGTATATATATATATACTCCTTGAAATACTGTTGAAAAGGTATAAAATAAGATTTATGGTGAAGTGTGTGTGCGTGCGTGTGTATAAGCATGCTACAGAATTCTTTTATCTCATTGAAAGACATTTGATACTTATTAAAAGATTATTGCTTTAAGGCATATTTTGATTTTCTGCCTAAGACTGTGTGGAGAGTCTTGCTACTGAGATAATAACAAAGAAACCTTAAACATGAAAAAAATAGCCACATGAAAGATAGTATGTTCCCTATTAGTACTGGTATCATTTTCCTTGGGATTACTTCTCTCCAAATATAACAGAAGTTTAAAAGTAAAAGCCCATTTCCAATAAAAAGAGACACCGCACGGTAGTTTTGAACTTTTTTTTTTTTTTTGTATTCAAAACTGCTGGTGTGTGATACTTCATTAAGCAATTATCAAGTGACTATTTACTTCAAAAATTTATTTACAGTTTCAAGATCTATGCTGAGGAGAATACAGCCAACCATGCTGCATATATCAAGACATACAGAGTTAGACAAATCTATTAGACATGCCCCAACAATGCTTTCAAAACTTGAGAAAGCTACACTTTTTTCTGCTCATAGATGAAAGCGTTTTGGGGAGCTGAAGAGCAATCATGTGCAATTTTAGAATGATTGAAACCTTTTAGAAACTTGTATATGTATTTGATGTATTTATATATATATATATGATGTGTGTGTTTACTTTGGTGTTTCTAGTCTCAGTTTACAGCACCTCGCTTTCTTCCTACAAGACCTTGCAGAAAGCTGGAGTCAAGCATAACTTGGGTAGGAGAAAATTTCAATCAATAAGACTGTGCAGCTGAAAATATAAGCTCCTTTTAGCTGCAAAACTACCAGGTTAAAGGAGTAATTTAATTTTTATCAAAGTTAATTAAAGTCCATTTGAATTGATCTAGGTGCAGGAGATAACCTTCTTCAGGGGAAAGAAAAACAATTGACATACATAAAAATAAGTAAACAGCATGGAAGCAAAACACAACCCCACATTTACAAACCCTTCCTAGTTTACAATAGGGTAAAGTTTAAATAACACATTAATAACCTCCTGAGCAGTGAGACATTTTAAATACATGACTGCTTAGTGAAATGGCACATACTATTCATTTTCTTATGAAGATGTGCAAATATATTATTTACTCAGAGGCATTTATGCATTAAGATTTAGATAAATATTTTCTGTGTTATGACCTACACTTATTTCAACAACATCCATCACTAGAATAACTGTGCTGCCTGTATGAACACGTATATGCTCATTTGTATGAACATCGATGAGCAGGTTATGTGGAATACATTTAGAAGAAGAAGAAATAAATAAATTAAGCCACATTTTTTTTTTCTCACAGAATAGAAAGGTTAAGGGATCACCGAGTGAGGCAAGAAGTTATTTGGCATTAGAGGGAGACTGCAGATCAAGAGAATATTATTTTAATAACAAAATAAAATCTCTTTTACATTCAGTACTTCCTTTGTTTCATCCAGGACACTAGGCATTAGAAAAGGGACACAGCCCTAGGAATGTAGCAACCCAAACCCCATTAAACATGCACAGGGAAGATTTCCAGCCTGCTGTGCAGGGAGTTACATGCCCAGGCTCTGTTAACAACAGTAATTGTGCATATAATTTCCTGTGCGTTGCTCTGAAAATTCACCCTACAGACTTCAGCTCCATGTCAAGTAACTCAGCAGCCATTTATTATATTCTGAGGGCGGAAACCAGAGCTTTGGATCGGCAGCACAGAAGTGGTTGCTTTTGCTCCTCTTCCTCACGCTTTTCCCAGTCTCAGTTAACTGAAGGAGAGCTCTGAGGACCAGGCCCTTGGACAAGGGGGAATGCATCTCCAAAGGATGCAAGGCCTTCTGTTTGGTGATGGCTCCCTGTGCCTTGTCTGGGCTCTGCAGGACTCATGCTGGTCCCTGCTGGGGTCAGCAGATGTCAGCTAGTGGACTCACCTCTCTGGACCCTGGTTTCACTCACCTCTGGGGACCTTGCGGAAGCCTGGAGGGGGTAGTCCATGCATGGCGGGGGCCTGTGGAGGAAAGGCACAACTGCACCTGGGTGCTGGGCTCATGGCCACGTGGGCCAGAACAGTAGATAACTGGCAGCTCCCGCGTGGTGGAAACAAACTAACTTAAATAAGGAACAGGCTTGAGATGCTAGTTACAGAACTGGCTGGCACCAAGGTCCTCAGAGGGATTCTGGACAAGAGAAGTTGCTACAAAACGGTACCAAACAGAAGGTGAAGTGGAAGGTCTGGAGGACAAAACCCACCTGAAAGCTCCCCAGTAACGGGCACAACCATGCAGCACGCCAAGCGCAGGGTTTTATGGGATCAGGCCCTAGAATAACTGAAATAAAAACTTTCTGTCCTGGAAAAGCACAAAAATGCCAAGCTGCCTCCACTGGCAGACAAGCAATTAAAACTTTGTCTCCATCTGCTCACAAAAAGAGTGAATGGAGAAAGCAAAATGGAGACTAGATCTGAGGATACTGCAAAATCAGGGCAAGCCATGAAGGCAATTTACTGTAAAAGACCATTGAGCTCCAGAAGGTCTCACAGTGAATAAGGCTCTCCCTCCACTCCCATCCTCATCTAGTCCTCTGGGCTTGGATACTAATTTAAAAAGCACACAAATTAATCATCCACTTAAATACGTAAGCATCCGAACCACCAGTCTGACCATGAAACTAAAGAATCCCATCTTCTCCATCATACTCCCTACCAAACCATACCCTCAGCTGCTCTCTTAGCACCAGAGGGGAAGGAGAGGGGAAAAAAAAAAAAAAAAAAACAGAACAAAACCAAGATGGTCTTGGCACAGTGTGCCCACAAGGTTAGGCTGTGATCCACTAATGAATAAAGTTCTCCAGGGAACAATCCCACATCAGTAGGTGGAACGGCTAATCTAATAGGTTTCTTCCATATCTAAATTCTATAATGGTGTAACTTGCAGCAGGGAGCATGTGATCACTCTTTGAATAAGCAGTGGGAGGGGAGAGGATATGTTTAATGGCCAGAATTAGTTTCCTTACATTGGTTTCCCAAGCCATTGTGCAGAATATGCAGCATAAGAGTAGTGAGAGACTTTTTTTTTTTTTTTTGATTTTGAAATGGGTACACATCAAATACACCCATCCCCCAGTCACAAGAAAATTCTCGCCACATGCTTCTGTCCTCCAGACTTACACAGCATTTTATTGTACGGAACACATCAAAAGCGTTTGGTTCCCTTGTAAAAGTTTTACAGGAAAATCATTGAAGAGCAGTGTAACTTTTTTTTTTTTTTTTAATTCAAAACTAGAACCAATATTCTGGATTCCCACACTTTGGTGTGGACTCAGAGAGAGATGTGCTCTTCTGTACGGCAGAGCAGAAATACAGACCCTGCATAATTAGAATTGCAGTCATGGCCTGTGGGATCTAGTGATTTGGACATATTTTATTTAACCAGCTTAGTAAAAGGTAATATTCAGCAGCTGTGATCTATAGCAGAATTACAATTTTCAGGGTCAAGGAGGGATTTTGATATTAGGAGGTTGGGCAGAATTGCTGTAAAATCTCATGAGCTGTCGTTAAAAATAAATGAGAAAATAGGTTATCCAAGAGTCATTGTAAGGGAAAAATCAATAGGCAGTGTCTATTCACTTGGGCTATCAAAATCCTTGAAATTTGAACAAAAGTTTCACGTTTAGTGTGCTGTAGGTTTTGAAATGTAAGTGGTGAATGCTCTGTGGGTACAAATTCATTGTGCTGTGCATTCAAACAAGAAGAAACCCTTCTGAAGTTCTGGAGTTCTCTATTAAGATAGTACAGTTCCTTAGTCACCAAGTCAGACATGTAAAACAGTTGCCAGCGAAACTTCAGAAGCAATTTTAGCTAACTGATGACAAACCCTCTCTTGGAAATATATCACATTTCTGTATCTCACCTTGCTCCTCCGGGGCTGCCTCCCTCCCCTGGTTCCCGGTGGGTGCAGGATGGAGCCGCAGCTCGGGCAGCGCTCTGCAAGTGCACTCGCCCACTGCGAAACTGCAAACGATGGGGACTGGAAATGAGCATTATTGATAATTTGGAGCGGTACACATAATTGATATGGAAAGGGAGTATCATCCTCATTCAGAAACAATTAACTTCCCCCTCCAACACAGCAGTTCAAAGAAGCCTCAGCCTTTTAAATATGAATGAGTGTAACTTCAAAATATGCAACTATTAGCTATTACACACATGGACTAGGATTTTCTTTTCAACATTTTGTAGCTACCAAATCTAAGTGTGTCATGGACACAGATGTGCAGGCACACAAGTTGTGCGTGGACTCCAATCAGTTAAGAGTGGAGACGGGAAAATGAGAGGTACAAACTGCTGAAAGAGTTGTTGGATTGCAGTATTTTATTTGAGATGCAGCCTGATAAAAACCCAAAGTCCAGTTAACGCTTGTTTCAAGACATACAACTGTGACTTTACAGAATGATGCAAGAATTAGCATCACTTCAAGTGAACATCCAAAAATATTTTTTTTTCCTCTAAAGCTCAACAACACTGCAGAATTCAACAGACTCTTCTGCAGAAGCCTGATGAAGATTTGTACATTGTTAATTTGATTGCTGAGGGTGCATGTTAAATAGAAAAGAACTGAGTTTGTCACTGTCATCTGAATCCATTCAGTCAGTGCAACAAAGGTATATTTAACTAAAATATGAAACAGACTTGCTAACACCGCATTATTTTCTCAGGCTTACAAAGTTAAAAAAAAAAATTAAACTGAATATAAATGACTTTGAGCATTTTTTATGACACCCACAGCCTAAGTGATCCAGCTAATGTAATCTAACCATCATTAGAAACCATGAAATTACAATTCCTCCGGGATGGATATTTATCTCTCTGTTACATACAGAAAGGCGATTAATTAGTAGCTCTTTCAGTGTTTAACATTACTGTGTACTAAGGCTGATTAAAATCTAACTATAGAACAGCTATCATAGCTAACACGTAATCTGGGGAAAGTTTAGCTGAGGCATGAAGAAGCACCTTAAAAAGAAAACTTAAAAAATGTACTCTTAGAAGTTGGTAGCTTCAAAGCCAAAACCCAGGCTTCCTTCTAATTTCTATTACACACAGTAATCGTGACAATTACTGAGATTTCAAAACCCTCAATATTAAAAAAAAAAAAAGAAACCTAAACTCAAGTCAAATATTTTTGTAAAGTGGGAACATTCACAGAATACACGTTCGTTTTCTAGGAATGCATACAGTGTACAGTCATAAAGTGAATTACACAGCAGTGTCTTGAATGGCTTTTTCTGAAATTTAAATCAGAGTGTTTGCTGGGGCATGTGTGTGTGTACACTATACACAGTCCAGCGCACACACGCGGTGTGGTCTAAATTCATATTTCTAGTGTAATTTCACTGGCTCGCATGGAATGCACTAAAGATGTGTCAACATGTGTGTGCAGACAGTTTCCTCCAGGATCTCACAAGGGCCAGGAGGACATGGATGATTTCACTTTGGGAGGAATAAACAGAGATGACTTTAGTAGGTTTGATTTCCAGAGCATTCCTAGTGTGAATTAGACTATTGGAGGAATTTAATGCAAGGGCAGCTAAAATACCAAAAAAATCCCAAATCAAAAGTTATTTTGGAAAAAAATAAAGCATATCTTGGCATCACCTATGTATGCACACTGATATATTTGGTCTGGCGGAGAAGAGTGAAGAAACTTTAAAAGCAAAGGTGAACAGCTCAGGAAAAAGACCAAGGTAGCCTTGGTTTTATATAATTTTTTGAATCTAGCAACTGAAATCAGACATTGGTATTGGTCATAGATTATATTTTAGTGAGGATCCACAGAAAGGAATAATTGGAAGTACTTTTAAAACAAAGAATAAAGAAAGGATGCTTTAGCACCCCTTACCCCCCAGTCCAGGTCCCAAAGAAGTGAGCCACTGATTCCTAATCCTCTCCATTGTGTCGAGTATTGTGTAGATGCTGCTCTCTTCTGGCTGCCTATACAAATTTTAATATGCAAAATGATAATAAAAAGTGAAATAAAAGGCTGCATAAATCAAACATGGCCTCAATGTGCTGAGGGTAATGGAGTCACCTCCGAGGCCTCATCACGGAAAGGTGACCTATACCTAGATTATTTGTAGTTCTGCTCCAATGCCAAACTGAACAGGAGCTCCTTCAACAGCCCCCACCCCCCATCTTCCTGCATACCTCACTCTAGATGGCCCAAGTTCATTTTTGGAGGCAAGAGGAAGGCATGCTGATATTTTTCAAGCTGGAGATGACCAGTGCTATCTACTGCAGGCACGTGTCAGCCGTACCAGGCAGGGCAAGGGGCACAGCTGTTAATGCTGCTGGACCTGTGCCTTTAGCCATTTCTCACTTCGTGACAGCTTGAGTAGCAATAGATCAACTTCATACTCTTAAAAAAACTAACAAACGAACAGCAAAACAGAGGGAAAAGACTCAAAAAACAAAAACAAAAAAAAAACCACCACTACCAAACGAACAAACAAACAAACAAACAAACCCCAACACTTTCAGTGTTTCAAGTGACTGATGCATCAGGATGAGGACTGTTGACCATATGCAGCACAACCAAGCTACCTTAGCCTACCTAACCATATCACCAGTCACATACCCCCTGCTCCAGGGAAAGCAGAGGAGGAGCAGGAGTCCTGTCAGTTGGCTGGAAGTAGGAAATAAGAAGTCACCATGGCATCTCATTGCCCCACTGCTTGATGTGACAGGGTAGGGAATGTAGTGGGTCCCAAGGTGACTCCAGGATGGTTGACTTCCACACTCCAACTCCACACCACATACGTGTCTATGTCGGTCACCCCCGCCCGACTCCTCAGCAGATATCCTCAGGAAGCTGTAATGATCCTGTTGGGTCATCCCCAGGCTTCAGAAGAGCTGCCACATTTACCTGCTGTGTGGATGAATGGTGGCATTTTCTGGTGACCTCCACCCATCATGAATGGTTGCCCGAGAAAAGGCTGCAGGTGGGATCTGTGGGCAGTGAGAGCTCAGACTGCCCACAGGCACCCAGGTCACCAGCCCAAGCTTCAGGATAGCTCAAGCTGAAATACCTCATCCTAAACAAAGAGAAGATCAACTCTCGCTCACTTAAACCCATGCTAATTTGTCATCCTTCCTACAATTTACCGTTACAAGATAGAATTCCCCTCTAACCAAAGGGATGACTGTGCTCAACGGCACTGAAGGCCCACCGGCCGTCCAGCTGCGAGGCAGGCCAGGCACAGGCCCATGGCGATCTCCATGGCGCAGGCCTGTGGTGATCTCCACATGGTGGAGGAGGACGAGAGCTCTCAAGGCTCAGGGCCTTGCTTCTGCCAGAGCAAGAGAGGAAGCACAGTCCTCACAGCTTCTGTGGGACTCGCAGGGATATCTGTTACAATTCATTAAGAAGCGCTTTAAGAAGTTACCATAATAACATTTCAACAGGGTTTCCAGAGGGAGTCTCAGAAACTACAGGAAAAGCCGACAAGTTTCAATCCATTTATCAAAGCGCTTCGAGACAGATGAAACAGCAGACATGCTTAGTGAGGAATGTCTCTCTTTCTGGGTGTCCAGAGCATTTCAGTAAATAAAAAGCTCTTTAAAAATAAGTCAATACAATGGAATCCCTTTTGCCCTTTGCCAGCGCCTGTATTACACTTACACCCAAATGACCCTCCTACCTATATAATACTGTGGCATTTGCATGTACATCAAATAGGTGCTTTTCACTTACATAATACATTTAATCCAGGGATTACAGAGCACACAATATATTAAACATTACAGCACCTCATGAGCTAGGTTAGCATTAATGAAGCTGCAGCGGGTAAACTGAGGCACGGGCTACCTTTATGACTTACTTGTGGTCCCACAACCAATCAGCGGAAAAGTCATTAAGACTCTCTCCAGACAAACAGTAGACACACATATGCACATACTTGTATGGATAAATTAGACTAATCTGCATTTTCAAAAGGAACTTTAGCTACCCATACAGAAACACTCAGGCCCTGGCTTTCTGAGGGCAGGAGAAGAAAAGGCAAATAGGAGAAGATGAAAAGAACAGAAGGCAAATATTTGCTGTTGGAAATAACATTTTTCTGTATGCCAAATTGTGTACACGAAACAAAGAAGCATCCAAAACCAAATGACACTTTAGATGCTGGTCTCCAATAATTCAATTTTCTGTGTAAAGATTTTTCTAGACCTGCAACAGGGGTTTTGTTAGGGTTTTGTTCAATAATGTGGGTTTATATTTAGCTTTCGAACAGCAGATAGAGAAAAAAAAATCATTGGTTAAGGTCTTTGAGCCAAGCATCTAGGATAAAATTTTCAAAAGCACTCAACAGTGGCTTTTGAAAACAGAATTAGGCTAGTTGCTGAGACAAGCTTTGATAGCTACCCCCTACCTCCATTAGCATTTTAACTCAGGGCTGATTTCGTCGGTTATGGAACCGTTTCTCATTTAGTCTCCTCATCTCATGGCCTTCACCTGTAATGCTAAATCAAGCTGGATTAAAACCAGGAAAACATGCAGGAGGCTGAGAGATGCAGGAGCCTATGGTCATGACCTCCCCAGCATGTCTGTCGCCTGAGAGTGGTGTAGCTGGACACAGGGATGCTCCCTGGGTGGCTCCCACTTTCCAGCCAGCCTTTGTTCTCTTTGTGGGAGTACTGGCTAATAGTGGTGTACGCCCTCCACCTGATGGCTAGGTGAGGCTGTAATTACCTGTAATAAAGGTCTGATTCTTCCCTTCTCTGCACCTTCTCAGCTGGCCACGAATACTTGTCTAAAGTGGGTGCAAAATGCTACCAGATCAGAAAGATGGCATTTTACATCAATGGAAATGACCAGGTGTAAGGAACAAAGGCCTACATAACAATGCTCTCAACTCTGTTGTCCTTTAATTAAGCAGTTCCTCGGGCAATGACACTAATGAGGCCTTGTTTCCTCAGGGTTGGATTCTCTAGTATCTAAATGGGATGTGAGCTTTTCCCGGGGAGAGAGGCATTTGTAATTTCTCCCTCCCAGGTGGTGTCCAATTTGGGTGGATGTCACGCTATAGCCTTTCTCTTGGTAGGGACACCAGTGGGACTCCTCTCCTCTTGGCTGCTCATTTTCCTGAAACCTACAGAAATGTTTGAGAGCCCTACTCTTGTATTAAATGTTTGAATTTGGTCGATGGGCTCAAAGTTACCAGGGGGACTGAAAGACAAATGCATCAAATGAGACAGAGCAAAGTAAAAAAAAAAATTTCTACTAAACAAATAAATTTAACTGTTAGTTTTACTCATAAGCTAGTTCTTCAGTTGTGCGGTAAATTCTGGGCGTATTTTTTTGCTGTGTTGGTAGGCATGCCTGACTGCAACTCCTGCAAGCAGTATCAATAAAGGCAATATGTACAAGCAAATACATGCAAGCAGGGAACACAGCTCAGGGATGAGGCAACATTACTAAGCTGAGTACAGAAGAATATTGGGAAGTTCATTTAACCCACAGAAGCAGGGATCATATGTATTGGGGATCACGCTGACTGGATGAGGCCCTGGGTGTGAATGGAGAAAGCAACTGAACAACGAAACAGCAAGAGAAGGTTTTCTTTGGGTTTGGTCCAGGACAGCAGTCACAACATGGCAGCCAGTGGGATGTAAGCACCATAAAGCTGGCAGCACAAGGTTGGAGTTATTATTGACCTCTCTGGCCACAAGAAGGCAGCCCCCTTTCCTGTTCAGTTTTTAATGGCTCAACACTGCTTAAGACATTTTAAAATGCATAAAATTTCCCTTTCCTAACACTGCTCTCTTGCAGGACAGACATGCAGATAATTCTTTCCCTTCATATATTCCTTAGCGCCACATTAACGAATAGGCACCTGCCTAGTGAGAAACCTAACATTTGCTTGTAGAGACAACATCCTTCTTAAGATAACTCAGAACTGAAACATAGTA